>NC_091751.1:42972363-43072363 GCF_043380555.1 Nothobranchius furzeri | reverse complement strand
TTCATCTCCATTTTTGAATATTTTAAATCCCCTCCAGGTCCTACTACGCCTTTTACCTCCCGACGATCACTGGTGCGTCTGTCGGGCACGAATCTCGCTGGATTGGGTCGAGGTTCGGAAGTCTTTTGATGCCGTGACAGGCTTTGGGAATATTTTTGGTTTTGCGTTTATCAGACTGTCGGATTCTGGAAGGCGTGGCACGAGCAACACGTGATTTTATTTGTGTAAATTTAATTTTTGAGGGCTCATTTGCATTTTTAATGAAGGTGTTTCAGATTCTTGCGCAAGCTGGATGGCAATTCGGTCAAAAATGGAACGCGCACATAGAAAATACGGCCAAGTTTCTTAAGACCGTGGCTTTGAATTTAGAAAATTATTTTTGATAAGTTGTGAAAACAAAGACGTGTTTGTGGACGCTCCGTCAGGCCGTGGCTGAGGTGGGCTATGTCATTTCTCTTCACCTTCCAGCCCCCAGAGCAATCCCGCGTTCGCTCTGGCTTCTGCCGTCTGGACATTTTCAGGGGCGCCTCCTCCACAGCAGCTCTGAAAATAAATAAAATAAATCCAAACAGAAGGAAAACAGATGCGCCGTAACATCAACAGACGGTTACTCATGCAACATTGCGCAAAAAAACAGAGGGAGATATCTGCGCCCCCGCAGAATGGACAGGCTGGGTGCTATCAACCCTCCTCTCCAACCTGCCAGACGGGCAGCTTGTGGCAGACAGACAGAGGATCCGCTTCCAGTTCAGCACCACAGACAGAGACGGTGCCCGACTGGTTCACACCCACCTCTGGTGCCCTTCTCTCTCCAAACAGAACCGCCCACGCCCGGTTACTTTAGTGGAGGGACCGATCAGGTGCAGGAGGCGCTTGGGTGTTTTATTGGATGTGAAATCCACAGAAAGTGGCTATAAAGCGCAGCTGACTTCCGGTGTGGTGTTTGCTTAAAAAGCCAGGTGCAGAACTCTTATGTTCCTCCAGGATGAATTGGCTCTAATCACCTCAATCAGGAATCATTAGATGCAGAAGAACACCTGGCTGAGGCAACTTTAAAACTTCTCATCTGCTGGGAAATAAGTTTGCAGAATAAAGCTAGAATTAGACACAATTTGGCACAATTATTCAAACAAATGCATAGTTTATGACTAATTAGATGTAATAGTTTTGTGTTGGTTAAAGCTGTCTTCTTTAGGCAGAGCTACACTGATGGATCTGGATGGAGAGGAGGAAGAGAAGAGAAGAGAAGGAAGGATGGGAGAAAGCGAGTGAGGATGAAGAGAACATGCCTGCTGGCTTCCTGTCTGGACGCATTACATTGTCATGAGCTGATATTTCACCAACGCAGCCAGAAAAACAGCACTTCCTGTTCTCTGCTGTCAACTCCAGGATTTTCTCTTGGTTTTCTTGCATCTTATCTTATTCATCATTATCTACCTTCAAATTCTGCACAGTGGTGCAGTGGTTAGCGCTGTTGCCTTGCAACAAAAAGGTCCTGGGTTCAAATCCCAATTTTCTGCAAGGAGTTTGCATGTTCTCCCTGTGCATGCGTTCTCTCTATGTGCTCCGGCTTCCTCCCACAGTCCACAGTCATGACTGTGACCTTGTGTGGATAAGTGGGAATAGACAATGAATGGATGATACCTTCAAATTAGTTTCTGGGAAAATGATGTTTAGCCAGATTAAAAGTCCCTGAAACCATCTCATCCAAATTTTTGCCCATTGTGCTTGATTTTTTGTATTTATTTTTATCCTGCAGTAAAAATCACAAATTAAAGCACTTTTATAGATCATCACACATAATTGCATTAATCATGGCTCTTGCTGGATATTGTTGCGATTTGAAGTAGTTTCAGTGAATCTGGTGAAGAGTCCTGATTGTTCTTCTTCTCTGGTGTTTCTGTGGGTGGACCTGAGTCGGTGGCTATTGTTTCCAAAATGATCAGACTCACCTTCTCTTTTGGAGTCAAAATGACCAGATTTTAGATCTGAATCCACGGTTTTGTTGAACCGATCAGACGGCTTGTGCTCTTGTGTAACACTGACTTCAAAACCATTGACTCACTAACACATCTTAGGCAATAACAGGAAATGCAAAAGTGTTTTATCTTTTTTTATATCTGGGGACAGAGGAACAATATCAATCAAAATGAGTGACTGGATAATTTGGTTATTTAAGACACTATTTACCAATCAATCAAAACATACAAGAAAACACCAATAATTATTTCTAGAGGAAGTTTCTCAATTTTAAACTCACATGTTCATGAATAACTTTGAACCCGCTGTTAGATTAAGATTAAGCCCCATTAGTTCTCCACATTACATCCATCTAATGGGGGAGCAGTGAGCTGCAGACACGGTTGTGCTCGGGAACTATTTGGTGGTTTAACCCCCCAGTTGAACCGCTTAATGCTGAGTGTCAAGCAGGGTGGCATTGGTTCCCTTCTTTAAAGTCTTTGTTGTGACCCAATTGTGGATTTGAACCCACAATCTCCTAGTTCCAGGGTAAACAGTAATACCACTAATCCACTGAGATTGCAGCAAAACCAGTACTGTTCTTTTTTTTGTGCTTTATTTATTTATTTTTATTCAATAATTAGATTTTAAATGATCTAAAGTCCATTCAGGAGAGCTACCGTGCTAGTATAAACCACTACATGTTAGTTAAAGTGCATTATTTTCACTGAAAATCTAATGATGAAATAATTCATTCTGGTCTGTAAATATATGGCTTTTTCTGCATTTGCTGACCACGTTTTAACACGTTAACTTTGTTGGAAAATAATCATAAATGTGTTTTGGTTGTGATACACAACAATAATATTGGGAAATTATGAGAAAAGACAAAAGTAGGGAATCTAATAATATGATAATCCATAATTCAATATTAAAATTCTTGTTTTTAACTCAGATCTGAATAGTAGCATGTAAATACTTCATATTAAGCAATTTATTATCACATTATTATCAGTTTTTTGTCATTTGGCTGGTTTAAAGTGATTCGATCCACTTATTAATAATGCTATCAGTATGACTGCTTTAACTAAAAACTGGTTATTAGGTAATCATTATAGAACTTTTATTTGTGTATTTTTTTAAATCCTGCAGTATTTTTTAAATAAAATTTTCAAAACAATTGCAAAAATGTTCTTGTAACTCTGTAAGCTCCTGATGATTTATTATTTATTAGATGAAGAGAGTTCATTAGGACTGACGCTGACTATCTGTTGATATACAACTATTTCTTTATTGATTTGCAAAATAGGGACATGTATGAATCTTGTGAAGCCGCTCTGAGGGCTGCTGAACGGCACTGTGATGTGCACAGAACCGACATGTGACACAGTCCACAGTAATGGATCAAGACGTCAGAGGAGCACTGAGATGCTATCAGGCCAACACTCCTGTAAACATCGAGCCTGGCTGCAGAGGGAGGGAATAAAACATGCCATTACCAAAAGATTTAAAGCACCTACTTTTGTATCTCAACATGCACTTAATGCTTTCTGGGCATTTCTCTATGAAATACAGAATGCACGGCACTACATTTTACTTTTTATGCTATTTTAAACTTGTTTTCCATAAAACAGTTGCAAATTTGTGAATATGTCTGTTGTATTTTATCTATATAAGGTTAACTCTGACTGAGCTGTTGGTTTGCTCACCGTAAACGTCCCCGTCTGTTTTATGTCTTCGCAGTTTGAGTGACAAACCTGCTGTCCAGTCACCACCATGATAGCCACGGGCGGCCTGCTGCGCATGAACAGGCGGCAGGATTCGCTCCGGTCCAAGAATCGAGCTGAAAATAAGAGGAAGAGGAAATCCAAGAAAAAGAAGAAAAACGACGTGGTCGTTGTGAAAGGGAAGCTTAATCTCTGCTCCCCAGCCGGTTTGGTGGCCGCTGTGGGCGTCATGGTCCTGATGGTTGGGATTTCCATGGCCGTGTTAGGGTACTGGCCCAGCCAGAACCAGCAGGAGTACCAGGAGCGAAGACGAAATGGAGCGTTTCACAACAGCAGGATGAGCTACTCCAGAAGTCCACCTGTGTCATCCAACCTGACCCATGAGAAGTCTGCTTCGAGCCAAACGGATGTGTTCAACCAGAGCCATTCTAACAGCAGCGCCCCTCACCCCTCTCCTCACTGTGGCGTCCTCTGCGACTTCCTGGATAATTACCTGTACTCAGACAATCTGAAAGTGTTCGGCCCGCTGGTGATGGGAATCGGCATTTTTCTCTTTATCTGTGCCAACGCAGTCCTCCACGAAAACCGGGACAAGAAAACTAAAATCATTAACCTGAGAGACATCTACTCCACAGTGATCGATCTGCACAGCATACGCTCGAAGGAGTACTCTCCCCTGAATGGCCTGGTCAACTACACTCAGTCAAGAAGTGCTGAAGGACCTTCGTCTTCATTCCCAGCAAGTGGGTTGCTCACCCGCAGCTCCTGGCCTTCCACTGGACTCAATCCGAAAGAGGAGACAGAAAGCGAAGAGGTATTCAGACGCTCCTCATTGGTGAGTCGACCGCGTAGCTGGTCCAGAGATGTCCAGACCTTCACGGAGACGGTCTACAGTATCTACAAAGACTACAGCAATAGCAGTGAGCAGGCCCCCCAGCCTCGGCAATGGGAGACCACCTCCATCGTCGCCTCCTCCGTGAACGCTTTCACCCTACCCGTGATCAAACTCAACAATTGTGAGGTGGAGGAGTCTGAGAGAGCGGAGGCAGAAGGGCGCTCTGAGGAAGAGGTTGTTATTGAGGCTGCTGCTGGAAACATTAGTGAGGAAGGACACGACAGCAGCAGCCAGGCCGATGAGATGGATGGTAAGCAGAGGGAAGCAGCAATGATGGCCTTCCCACCTCCCCATCAGAGTCAGGAGAACAGAACCACAGAGACAGTTATTCAACAGGGGGTGCCTCATGCACAGCTGTTTGCTTCAGCACCTGCTGCCACGGTAATGGGTTCAAACACGTCACTGAACTTCTTCACGGATCAGCCGAGGCCTGCACGCCGCTGCAGCCTGTCTGTGTCTGGAAGTCGTCAAGGTGACAGAACGAGGCGTTTCAGCTGCCCCCGGCTGGAGCGCTCCAACAGCAAGGGCTACATCAAACTGACTGACCTGGGGGGTGAGTCCTTCGAAGGCCCTGACTCACAAATGTCAGCGGCCACAGAACAGGAATCAGAGAAGGATGCAACAGCAGCGAGAAGGGAAGGAGCTCAGGGAGAGGATGCTCTGGAGAAACCTAGCAATTCTGCAGAGTCTTAGGCTTTCATTTTTTAATCACAAGCCTCCTAAAACTGTTTTTATTTTTATTTTTTTTGTTTGTTTGTTTTTTTGTACCGTCTGCTATTAGTGATGAAAACCTGGATAGGAAGTACAAAGAGTATCCAGCTAATGACTATTCAGATATAGCCATGAGCACTCGGAGCAGCACTTACCAACACAACCACTGCTCAACATTCAGACATAACTTAAAAAAAAAATGTCAATGTAGCAAGAGCAATACTGACAACTTCAAAGGAGTTTTAGGAAAGATTTGTGCAAAATCCATAAAAAGGAGAAGAAAATCTTACCAGATGAGTTTTAGCTTTTCTTTTATACGACACTAGGGCAAACATTGTAGCTTGTAAAATTACCACAACAGTCACTGAGAACTGCTGTCCAACATTGCTTGTACTGTAGCACTACCGTATGCCACAGAAAATAGTCTAGACTTGTTTCTACATTGTTCTGTGAAAAAAAAACGTGAATTTGGTGAACTGAACTGAATCTCAGGTGGGTGTTTGGTTTAGCATTGAGACCTTAACAACGAGGTCTTCCCTATGTGCACACTTGTTTGTATGAAACATACATGGTTGAATAAATCTGACTGTAACACCTCTGGTGTGTGTGTGTGTGTGTGTGTGTGTGTGTGTGTGTGTGTGTGTGTGTGTGTGTGTGTGTGTGTGTGTGTGTGTGTGTGTGTGTGTGTGTGTGTGTGTGTGTGTGTGTGTGTGTGTGTGTGTGTGTGTGTGTGTGTGTGTGTGTGTGTGTGTGTGTGTGTGTGTGTGTGTGTGTGTGTGTGTGTGTGTGTGTGTGTGTGTGTGTGCATGCGTGCGTGATGTTAGATTAAATTAAACAAATATCCATTGAAACCGGGTCCTGTGGAGTGCTGATGAGCTGTCGGTATTTCCTGCAGTAGTCAGCAATCGGAGTTCAGTTTGGAGAGTCTGTGAAACGTTAGAGGTTAAGCTAAGATAAGAGATAATACCTACTAAATTTCCACCCTATAACAACTCTTCTCGCAGTTTGAACAATAAATTTTTAAAGTAACACTGAGGAGTTTCCTGCTCCTCCACCCTAACCAGGTTGAAAGCGGAATTACA
Organism: Nothobranchius furzeri; assembly: GCF_043380555.1. Lineage (NCBI taxonomy): Eukaryota > Metazoa > Chordata > Actinopteri > Cyprinodontiformes > Nothobranchiidae > Nothobranchius > Nothobranchius furzeri. The sequence goes on along the minus strand of NC_091751.1, from coordinate 43,065,989 downwards.
GTTGTTATACAACAACCCCACAGCAGCATGCTGTAGCTTGCGCGAACAGCAAGCTAACACTAACATGAGCCAATTAATAATAAAATTAACTACAAATTTTAAAAATCCACACTGTTGTACAAAAAATATTATTACTTACAAGTCCAGTAACAACAAAGCCGGGTCACCATCAGTCCGTGATTTCATTGCCTCCTTCAGCTACCTCAGACTAGTGTAGGCCACGCCGATGTTCACTCTGGTTTTAACTCTTTGCTTCACCTCCGAAGACAGTACTCTCTTATTTTTACTTCCAGTCTCCACCATGATGCCAACAGAAAAAGTACACTTATTTTTCATCTTCTTGTGCTTTTTAGTGACATTCGGCAAACTGAAAAAGCTCCTTCCACACTGGAGTAATAATGGGACTTGAAACCAGACACAGAAGCTATGCTAATGCAGTTATCAATCATGACTCAGCAGAAGATGTCTCAGAAAAAGAACTTGAGTCACTTGAACAACAAGTTGTAACATTTCTACACAGTAAGAATATTTCCATACAAAAAGAAGCTATTTCCATATGTCTCACACTGCCTAAGAAATATGAAAAGACAAAACCAGCTATTATAATAAGGTTCACCGGCAGAAAACAAAGAAACAATGTATTGGCACAAGGAAATAAGCTAAGAGGCACTAATGTGTACATAAACGAACATCTAACCAAAAAATGGGACGATAGCCAGAGAAGCACAAATGCTAAAAAAAGCAGAAAAAAATTAAAGCAACATGGACAAGAAATGGGAATGTATGGATCAAAGAACAAGAAGGATCACAGGCTAAGATGATAAAGGAGCTGAAGGAACTGGAAATTTTCAATAAACAATGACTGATGGTCGGAAGAGAAATGTTGAAAAAATAAATAAATATAATAAAAATCCACAACAAAGTCACAGAAACTAAATACTAGTAAACATAAAAAAATAAAACACATGGACACAAGAATACAAGAAGAATGAGAATACAAAATATACGATCCTGGAAAAGATTTAGACAATAATCTGTACATGCATAATAATGAATGCAAATATTATAGCGACCAAGAATTGCGTGACTGTGCCTTGGTGAATGATACACTGTCCATCATCCACTTCAGCAGTAGAAGTTTGCATTGCAATTATGATAAAATATTGGAGTTTTTAACACAAAATAAAATGAGATTTAAGGTTGTTGCAGTTACAGAAACATGGTTGCAAGAAGGAGATATTGAGGACGTTCAAATAGATGGGTATGAGATGTATTACCAGAATCGGGAAAATGAAAAAGGCGGTGGTGTAGCACTGTATATATGTAACACCCTAAGAAGCATAGTGATGTACATGTCGACAGCAACTGCTGATGTAATGGAAATGATCACTGTTGAAATAACATCTGAGAGGACAAAAACATAATAATTAGCAGTATTTATAGAGCACCAGGTTCCTGTATTGAATCATTCACAAACACAGTTTCGAAAATGTTTCATGGAATCAGTAACAAGAATTTGTTTCTCTGTGGGGACTTCAACGTTGATTTGAAAAATACAATTTATCAGACTTTGTAAATTCCATGCATCTACTTGGTCTGTTTCCACTGATAACCAAACCCACAAGAAGTACTGTACAAAGCTCAACAATTATAGATAACATATTTTGTAATGTTTCAGGGGGGCTGGAGAGTGTTGGAATCATAATGACTGATATTAGTGATCATCTGCCAGTTTTCACATGCTACAAGAGTGATCAGATTAGACATCAACCTCTAATGGAAAATCTTATAAGGGATCGGTCACAAAAAGCCATAGACTCATTTAAAAGAGCCCTAGAACAGCAAAACGGGGATAAAATATATATAAATGATGTAAATTTGGCTTACAGCTCTTTTATAAGAATACTGTGCAGTCAATACGAAAAAAAACTTACAAAAAAAGATAAGAATAAACCATGGTTGACAAAAGGACTGCAAAATGCCTGCAAGAAAAAAAATGCCCTATACAGAAGCTTTTTAAAACAAAGAACCAGCGAAGCTGAGTACAGATACAAAAAAATATAAGAATAAATTAGTTTCAATATTAAAAGACAAAAAAAATTATTATAGCAATATACTAGAAAAACATAAAAACAATATAAAGGCAACTTGGGGAATAATAAACAATGTTATAAAAAGAAATAAATCAGTTTCAACTGTTCCGAATTATTTTTTTAAATGAAGACACTGAAATAAACGATCCAAACAAAATCACCAATGAATTTAATAAATTCTTTACTAACGTGGGACCAAGCTTGGCAAACATCATTCAAAAAAGAATTCATTGTAACATAGGCAAAAAAATTATAGGTAACAAAAATAGAATGTTATTAAATCCAGTGACTAATGAAGAAGAGAAGTTGTAAAAAAAAGTCATCAATAAAAGAACAACTGACTGCGACAATTTAGACATAATAATAAAAAATATAACAGAGAATATTATCCATCCCTTTACTTATATACGTAACTTATCTTTTACAACTGGCATATTAGATATAGTAATTAATAATGTAAAAATTGAGAGAGTATATGAAATAAAAATTCTTGGGGTGGTCATAGACAGCAGAATCTGTTGGAAGCCACACATCAAATATGTTAGGGGGAAGCTTGCACGGGGCATTGCTATATTGGGGAAAGCTAAGTATATTTTTAATCAGAAAGCACTTTATATATTATACAATACGATGCTACTGCCATATTTGAGCTCTTGTGTAGAGGTCTACAATTTACAAACAATAACGACAATGCAGAAAAGGGCTATCAGATTAATAACAAATGCAGGATATTTGGATCACACAAATTAACTTTTTATTAAAACGCGGACAATGAAGTTCCAGGACTTGGTTAAATACAAAACAGCACAAATAATGTATAAAGTAAGAAGTAAATTAATGCCTGATAAAATACAGAAACTGTTCACAGAGAGAGAAGGAGGATATAACCTCAGAGGGACACTAAACTTAAAGATACATAAGTTTAGAACAACATTAAAACAGATGTGTATCACAATAATAGGGGTTAAATTATGGAACAATTTAGAAGAAAAAATCAAAGTAAGTACAAATATAAATGTGTTTAAAATGACTTATAAAAAACATTCTGAACAAGTATATAGTGGAAAATAGATGATTTATGTGGTTGTCCTTTATTTTAGGAAAAGTAAATATGAGCATCAATTGTAAAAAGATGGGGTTTTTTTTCCATATGGTTTGGTGGTTTTTGGTGACTTGTACCATTTTGTTTGTTTTGTGTTACATTTAGTAAACAAGTAAAAATTACTTGTATAAAGGGGTAGGGACATATAAGTTTCCACTTCAGCCTACTCCTTTTCAGACAGAGAAGAAGAAAAAAAGGGATGATGATATGTATTTTTTCTGTTTGTGGTATTTTTAAAAAAAATTATGTATGTTTTCTTTGTTTGAAATAAACTAAACTAAAAAAAAATCCTACCAAAATGAAAATAGCTAAAGTCATTCCGCTTCACAAAAGTGGAGATAAGCATATCTTCTCCAACTACCGACCTATATCCCATATGTCACAATTCTCAAAAAAATTAGAAAAACTATTTATTACCAGATTGGACGCATTTCTGAACAAAGAGAATATCTTAAATGACAGTCAGTATGGGTTTAGACCAAATCGCTCAACTTCAATGGCACTAATGGAATTAACAGAAGAAATATCGGAAGCCATTGACAAAAAAAAAACATTTGATAAGCATCTTCATTGACCTAAAAAAAGCATTCGATACAGCAGATCATGACATTCTTTAAAAAAAAAAAACTTAGTAAATATAGCATAACAGGAACATCCCTAAAATGGATAATGAGTTATTTACAGTACATGACAGGAAACAGTATGTTCAAATAAACAACATCAAATCCAATCTAGATAATATTACTTGTGGAGTACCACAAGGGTCGGTACTAGGCCATAAACTATTTATTATTTTTATAAATGATATTGTCTCTACATCTAATATGTTAAAGTGTATCTTATTTGCAGATGACACAACTTTTTATTATTCAGGAGACGATATTGATCAAATGATAGAGGTGATACAAACAGATTTGGAAAAAATCAAATTACGGTTAGATGGAAATAAGCTTTCATTGAGCACGGATAAAACATAATTTATGATATTCAGTGATAGAAAGAAGAATATAAAAACATTAATAAAATTAGATGAAAACTGTATTAAAAGAGTAAAGGAAGTTAAATTTTTGGGAGTCATCATTGATGAGGATTTATCTTGGAAACCACATATAAACAATATCTAAATCAATCGCAATATTACACAGAGTGAAATGGTCACTAGATGACAAATCCCTATATTTATTATACAATTCATTGATCGTACCGTACTTGAACTGCCGTGTTGAAATTTGGGGAATAACATAAAACCTATACACATTCAGTTTTTATCCTACAGAAAAAAGCAATAAGAATTACAACAAGACGCAATTACAGAGATTCATTCAGCCAATTATTTATCAAATTAAAAATATTAAAATTTTACGACCTAGTAGATTAAACTATTTTGAAATTTATGTATAAAGTCGACAAAAAGCACCTTCCAACAAATTTGATCATAAGATTTATGGAAAGAAAGAGTAGTTATGATTTGAAAGGCAACAAAATATACACGATACCAAAACATAGGACAAATATAAAGGAACGTTGTGTATCATTATATGGAGCCAAAACGTGGAATTCATTAAGTACCGGAATCAAGAATACCAAAACAATATATACCTGTCATAAACATATCAAAAATGAAATGCTTAGCTTATATGATGCTATGAGATAGACGTGTTTATGAAGTAGAGGGAATAAAAGGGAAAACATGCATTATATGTTCTATTTTGTTTCTTTTAGCTATTATTTTTTGCGTTTTATTTTGCATTTTTTTTCTCCTTTCATTAATATAAGAAGAAAAAAAATTGTGTACATATTTGTTTTCTCTCCATTTTTTGCCTAAGCTAAATCAGTAAACCAGGTCAGACAGTTTTTTTTACTATAATAACTTTGTTGTCATTTGTATTTATTTTGGTTAAGGGGAACAGATGACATAAGTTTTGCTTCTTTCTGTTCCTTTTTCATTTAATGTTTTCGCAAACCTGTTTTGTGTTTTGTTTTTAATTGTGAATAAATGAAAATAAACTAAAAAAATAAATAAATAAAAAGCTAACTGCTAGCATAACAGCTAACGGCTGTAAAGTAGGTAAAGAGTTTCACCTACCTGCTCCACAAAACTGTTAAGTGCAGTATCTGACCAGTAGAGGACTGCAGATTGGTGTCCAATATGAAACTGGTCAAGTTTCTAACTCAGCTCTAAATACTATTTAGTGTTACTTTAAACTGTTCACATTGCTATGCTAAAACCATATAATTTTGAAATTAAACTTAGTCAATCAAAAGTTTTCAAAAATTCAATTCATATTCAGAAATAATTTATTATTCCCAGAGGAAAATTAGAGTTTCAGTACACACAATTCTGAGATCAGACATACATACATAGACACATGACAAGAATTGGTGACTGTGGACATTCGCAACCCAAGTCGCGCTACCGTAATAGATCAAGAGGGTTTTAAATGAGGATAAAGTCGGGGGGGGGGGGGGGGGGGGGGGGGACACCTCAGAGTTACGCTCAACAGAGAGGGTAGCTTTGCTATGAAAAAAACCCCACCTCAGACAGATAAGCACACAGACACACAGTCCACTTACTTGGACAATTAGATAATTTTGTGCAAGAAGATTTTTCTGCAGCTCTCCAGAAAAGTCATTCTTTGTTGGATCACTTGGTTTTATTAGCTTTAGCTATTAGCCTATTTGCATGCAATACACAGAAAAACAGATGCTTAGTTTAGAAATTAGTAAGTATAAAAAATAAACAGTTGCTCATAGAAAGGTAATGCTCAAACTGCTCAGGAATATTTCTATTTTAGCTGTTTTTGGTGGAAGAAATTCAGTCTGGAAACGTGCCATCCAGTCCAGTCCTGCTCTAAACAGCTCTTAGCTTGAGTCCACCTAAATAATTTCTCCCTGATTCTCTAAACTGAGCCCACTCTGCTCTCTATAAGAGGCAAAATATGCAGAAGTACTGCAAAGTATGTCACTTCAACAAATGTATACCAATTCCTTTAAATTTGCACAGATCCTAATCTGCACTGAAGTAATGGCTCCTGTTGATACACTGTTTATGTTGGCCTTTCATGTTGGTCATGAGCTTACTGAACTGAAAGCAGCAGACTGTTATCAGAGTAATTTACAACACTTTGCAGTTAGCTCATTTAGATTGGTGGTGAATTAAAGTAATACAAATATCCTGAGAAATCATTTGGCCTGTGATGATGCTGGTGAAGTAACCCATTACTATACTTAAAATGAGATCATTTGTTTACAAATAAATATACCATTTCACAAAATGGTTTGTACTCAGACATTTGCTTGTTTCTCTATTAAACTCTGCCTTTCGTTTTGGTCAACCTCAACAATTTTCAACAAAGCTAGGAAGCTTTAAAGTTTATTTTAACAATGGAGTCTATATTTATTTGATGGTTTGATACAAAATGTGCAGTTAGTTATTTTTTGCAAATACTTTTTAATAGAAGTACATTAGCAATGCATTGAATTGGTACATTCAGAAAATTAAGCAACAAGTTGATGTCTGTTACATTTTGTTTTATTCAACCTAATACATAAACTAAATTACAAAAAGTAAAATGCATTTGAGTGTTTGAATATAAAAGTATTAAAACATTCCCTAACAAATGTTGTTCATTGTTTGCATACTTCCTATATCTCTTTTAGAGTTACCTTCACCATAGTATAGCCTCAGATGAAAAACAGCAAATTAAAAGTAATGATTTTCTTTGTGAAAATTAAAAGATGACATTTGCATTTTATACTAAATTTACATTCTTAAATCTGCAAATTTACTTTTCAAATTTTTGCTTTTGACTTAGGAAATGTAATTTTGACAATAGGAAACGCAGATGTTGATAACGTGAAGACAACAGACATGGTAGGTATTTGATTATATGCTGCAACGGACTGCCTTAATATCTAACCTCACTCGGCCACCTTGTGGTCATGTGACATAAAGATGATTATCTGCTGCTGGTGCGTGTCCTCCCGCGGGCCACCGGTGGGTGGCAGTGTCCCTGTGTTATTTGAGACGGGTTTTTTTTTTTTTTTGGGCGTTCGGAGGTGTTCAACTGGGCCTGGTTTTTCAGGCGGCAGGGGCGGGGTTTAGCACACTGTAGAGGGGTTTACCAAAGCGAGCTCTTACAGGTGTTCGGTCCTTTATACCCGGACGAGCCCGGCGTCGGGATTTCCTCGTCAGTCCGGTGACGCAACTCGGTGACAGCTGGTGTTCTGGGAGGTGTTGTGTCCCCGCGGGCTCAGGTAAAGTGTTTACTCGTACTTATGTGTTGCTTCCGCTTCGTTTAAGCTAAAACGCGAGTGGGTTTGAGCACTTTTGACAGCATTAGCATAAAACTAACATCTGGGTTCATTTGTTTTTCCGTTTAAATCGCCCGGCTTTGAACGTGACACCTGCTGCTTTCCTGGCGACATGGGACACGAAACGGTGAGTTCACGTGTTTATTAAAAATCTGGAAATATGACAGACTCACATTTTAAACATGTTTGGTGCAGCCGTTCATCTTTGGTCAGCACTTTGAATAAGGCTGATTTTTAAAGTGACATACACTTTAGGAATATTTCTTTTAACTATTTAATTTTAACTAATTAATCGTGACTTTAAAATGGATTTATTTTAAAAACAAACTAATTGCTCCACGATCTGATAAAGTCTCTTTAAAAGTGCTGATTGTTTCCTGTCAAACGTGTATAATCATTATCAACTTTTCTATTTTCTGTCTCAGGAAGTATCTTAACCAATTTCTGCTTCTCACTGCTGAGACAGCAATGCTATCCTTTTTTCTAAAACCCTGGTGCAGAAATACCTCATTTAAAAGAAAACGGTGCTGGGCACAGGCTGACCTTTCAGAAATGGGAAGTTGTCACAGCGTGGATTTCCTCTGGGGTCTGCTCAAACTGAAGCATCAGTGAATCAGGGAAAGAAGAGCTCTTTGTTGTAATATTCTCCTTCATGAGCATATCTCACAGCATCACCATGGAGCTTAATGTGGGTCCAGATAGTTCAACAAAGGCTGTTTTATCTTGACAGTTGTGTTTTTATATGCTAAATAAGAAGGCTGATGGTTCTGTTTTCTCATTGTTGGAGTTTAACATGACATTTGGGGGTTTAGTTGTCAAAAATCCTCTAAATTACCAAATTTTTCTATATTTAGTGGCATTTTTACAACCGAAGTAAAAGTTTTAAGGTTTAAGTGGGAGATTTTAAACGTGCTGGACTTTATACTGCCAGCGTCCAATGACAAAGTCCAGAAAACGTGCCAGAGAGGTCATATCTGGATGAAGCCGGCCGTCTTTATAACTGTTCTTCCTGTCTGTACAGATGTATTGATATTTATTTTAAAAACAAGCACATTTAGAGATAAATAAGTAGCTGTTTGTCATCCTAAGCGTGCTCTCAGTGCTGCTAATCTGTACAATTTCTAGTTCTTATATTGTGTCTCACTTGATTAATTTCCAAATGTTTTGTACAAGCATTAAACCAGATTGTGATTGTTAATCCAGTTTGTTTATAAAACATTTGTTGAGCTGATTAGATAAATCTCTGTTTTGTCTCAGTGACAGTGATCTAAAAATGGGCAAAACTTTGTTTCACAGGTGATAAATTTGTTCACATCATCCCTTTTGGTGATACCACATTAGATATGCAATCATAAACAATCATCTCTCCCAGATTTATGAGATTTTTGACCCTATTTCACTGATTGAGTTAATAAAATCTACCAATATACTCTTTATTAGGCCCGAGCAGCGAAGCTGCGAAGGCCTATTATATCTGCTCTGTTTATTTTTTTTTTCTTCCGCGCCTTCAAATGGCTTTTTGGGGGTCTTACCATATCCAAAAACTCACCAAATTCTATCCCAATACAGAACGTGCCTGAAATTTATGTATTTCAATGGCGATGTGAAGGTTGCTAAAAAAGTGGCTCGACAGTGCCCCCTTGAAAATTAAAAATACCCCTCTGCTTTGACCCTTTTTTATCGTAGAGTGATGAAATTTGGTACACTTGTAGAACTCAACAATTCGCACATAAAAGCCTCTTGCACCCTGGTCATTATCAAACAGGAAGTCGGCCATTTTGGGCTAAAGTAGCGATTTTGACCTCGTTTTGGTCATTTGTAGGGTCAGTATTTGGTTGAACAGTTTGGTAATTTTTCGCACAATCGTCTCAAAAATAGTGTGCGATCGATCAGAAGGGATGGACAGTTGAAATGAGAAAATAAAATTGACTTTTCGTAAATACTGAAGGGGCGGGGCCAGGCCTCGAAGTTCGAGCACTCGTCAAAAAAATTCAAATGGCTATAATTTCATAAATGAAAGAATTACAGTTAAAGTTTTTTATGGACATTTCTCATTGTCCCCCAAAGAAAATTGAATGGTGGATTGATGATGTCACACAAGCCCCACCCCCTCAAGACTAAAAAGGCCAAGTTTTACTATGAAATTTCCCAAAATTCACCATTTTGTATACTCACCACAAACTTATAGCAGGTAACTGGAGACAAGTTGGGGTTGCCTGGCCTCACTTTATGGGAGCTTTCGAAAGACAGCGCGGCTGTGATGGCGCGGCGAAGTCAGGCGTAAAGCCATGGCCATACGATTTGCCTCTCATTTTGTCAATTCTAAAGCTATCGCCACAAAATTTCTCATTAGTGATCCTAGTATGATTCGTAATGAAATTTAACATCAAAAATTAGTAGGGGTGGCCAATTCTTTGAAATAGCGCCCCCTAGCACCCTTAAAAGTGCCAGCCCCAAGCCATGCTTTGACTGAGGATTGTGAAATTTTGCACACTTATGTAATGTCTCAGGACCTACAAAAAACCCTCTTGAAGCCATGCTCAATATCCCACAGGAAGTCTGCAATTTTGGTCCAAGTACGCCATTTTGTGTTTTTTGCACACTTCAAAGGTACGTCAATCCCCAAGCGCCCTTTACCCCCATCGCCTTTAAACCTCTGCTTAATATTCTTAAGACAAAGTGGGAAAAAATGAACCTACGGATTTTCCAAAAGTCTAACGGTGTGGGCGTGGCTAAGCCTCAAACATTGACCTGTCACCACACCATGCTTTACTGTCAAAGCTCCGAAATTGACTCCTTTAACCTAATCAACATGAATACCTGGCAAATACAAGTAGACATGTTAGGGTCACTTGGTGTCCCGTAATGGCAGGTTTCAAAAAAGGGCGAGGCTTTGGGGGCATGGCAAATTTTGACATCACGCCATGGAATTTTGTTTGCCTCTCATTTCCTCAATTCTGATGTTATCGGTACAACAATTCAGGTGATTGATACAAATCCTAACCTCAATAAATATTACCCTGAAAATCTGGTGGGCGTGGCTTAGTTTCTTCACTGGCACCCCCTAGGTCCAATAAAAATGTCAGTCCCAAGTCATGCTTTGACTGAGGATTGTGAAAATTTGTATACTTATCTAATATCTTAGGAGCTACAAAAAAGTCTTTTGGAGCCATGCTCCATATCCCACAGGAAGTCGCCATTTTGGTCCAAGTACACCATTTTGTGGATTTTGCACACTTGAAAGGAACGTCAGTCTCCAAGCGCCCTTTACCCCATCGCCTTTAAACTTCTGCTAAATACTCTTAAGACAAAGCGGGAAAAACTGAACCTACGGATTTTCCAAAAGTCTAAAGGTGTGGGTGTGGCTAGGCCTCAAACTTTGACCTTTCACCATACCATGCTTTACTTTCAAAGCTCCCAAATTGACTCCTTTAACCTAATCAATTTGAATCTCTGGTAAATAGCAGTAGACATGTTGGGGTCACTTGGTGTGCAGTAATGGCAGGTTTCAAAAAGGGCGAGGCTTTGGGGGCATGGCGAATTTTGACATCACACCATGGAATTACGTTTGCCTCTCATTTCCTCAATTCTGATGTTATCGGTACAGCAATTCAGGTGATTGTTACAAATCCTAACCTCAATAAATGTTACCCTGAAAATCTGGACTTTTTCTGTAGTTGGTCACAGCGCCCCCTAGATAACTTTAACCTTCAATAACTTCAAAAAACGTGGTCAGAATAGTATTAAACTTGGTCTGTGTCATCACACCTCCAGTGTGGTAAAGATAAGAGTATCCCCTACTGGTGAGATGTGTAATTTAATGGTGGGCTCAGAGGACATGCTGAGTCAGGGTGAGGTGTAGACGAGGAGACCGTTCGTGGTTTCTGGGGTCGCGGGGGTCGACGTTTATGATCTGCAGATGTGCCCGGGGGCCCCGGGCTGCCGGCCAGGCCGGAGCACAGCGGAGCTGCAAGGGCTGAACAACGCTGCTTGCAGCTTTAATTAGGCTCGAGCAGTGAAGCAGCGAAGGCCTATAGAGCTCTGGGAGTTGACGTCACTTCTCCCGGCATGCAATAGTTCAAATCGAAGCTGCGCCATCTTGGCAGGCAGAAGGCCTCAGCTGGGCTATTTGTTATTGTCAGAAAACTCAGTCAAACGGGAAATATGGTAGATTCCTGTTGTGCCCCAGGATGCCAGAACAGACGCGGATGCCGCAAACGTTGGATTACCGCAGTTAAACGCACTAGTGACTGGGCTAAAATGAAGCTGTGGGATACAGAGAGTAAAGGTTTTCGCTTATGCAGCAACCACTTCATATCAGGTACATAAGCCAATTTTTCCTCAACTGTATATGGTATTTAGTTTAAATGCTTTTATTACGATTCTTAGTGGGCTTCCTAAACTAATTTTGGCGTGGCTTTTTCTGTCATATTACTCATAGCAACAAGTAAACAGTGCCTCGTGAGTTCTGCGTGCTGCCGTTTACGTGTTATGATCACAGCAATTAACCAGCTAAGCTGTATTTAATTTTTAAGCAATGGTTGATCAATTGTCAGATCACACATAAAAAGCACTTTGGATTGCTATTATCTGTCTCACCGAGACAGATCTCAGACAGATCCTGAGACGCTCCTGCCTGACATATTTATTTTATGTGTCATCACACCTCCAGTGTGGTAAAGATAGAGTATTTTTATTTTATTCTTGTGATGGACATATCCCTTGTCTGAAATAAAGTTTGATTTGAATTGAATTTATTCACGGAAAAAAATCAGACTAGTGATTTCTCTTGGCGTTCAGTTTATACATTCAAACAGCACAGCAATCTATTTAAACTTCTTACATGTAAATCTATGTTATTTGTCCATCCTTCCATCTATTTTCATCCGCTTATCTGGAGTCGGGTCACGGGGGCAGTAGCCTAAGTCGAGAGGCCCAGACTTCCCTCTCCCCAGCCACTTGGGCCAGCTCCTCTGGGGAAATCCCAAGGCATTCCCTGGCCAGGTCTGCTCCGACAGCTTCTGGCATTTTTAAAATGTATCCCAGGGGCATGGTAAGGGTCGGAGATGTTTAGTCTATTTAATTTCTGACTATATAAAACGATTTCTTCGGTTTTAAAGTGTGAAGTAAACTCCAGAGTAAAATCCAAGCCGATCCCGTTCATTTAGTTTATATTTGTTGCCTGCCAACATGGCGTCTACTCTCTAAGAGTCATGTGATGTCCGGAGCTCTATTGTATCTGCTCTATTTATTTTTCTTCTGCCAAGTAAATTGGCTTTTTGGAGGCCTTAACATACCCGAAAACTCAGGAATTTTTGCACACATATCAGGCGTGGTGTAAGATTTTGTATTTTAAAGGTCCCAAAAAAAATCGCAATTAAACTAGCTCCACAGAATGTGAAAAATACCCCCCTCCATAAACCTTAGTTTGTCGTACAGTTATGAAATTTCGTACACTTGTAGTACTCAATGGTCCGCACAGAAAAGCCTCTTGCAACCATGGTCAACATCAAACAAGAAGTCGGCCATTTTGGTTTGAAGTGGTGATTTTGACCCCGTTTTGGCCGTTTCTAGGGTCCGCTTCTGATTGATTTACTCGATCATTTTTTGCACAATCGTCTCGAAATTTGTGGGAAATTGCTCAGAAGGGATGGGCAATCAAAGAGAAAGAAAAAAAGGACTTTTCGTTTATGCTGAGGGGACGGCCTCAAAGTTCGACTACTCGCCAAAAAGTATATAAATGGCTATAACTTCATAACCAAATGGAATAGAGTTACAAAATTTCTGAGGTCATTCGTCATCCAACCACAAACTAAACTGAATAGTCAGATGATGACATATCACAAGCCCCGCCCCCTCAGGACCAAAGTTGGTCCAAGTACTCGATTTAGTGGTTTTCACACACGTCGTTTGGACAATGATGCCCCGTCGCCCTTTTCACCGATCGCCTTCAAACTTCTGCTATGTACTGTTAAGACATAGGGGAAAAAATTCAATTGTCAGATTTTAAATAAGTATAAAGGAGTGGGCGTGGTTAAGCCTCAAACTTTGACCCATTGCCACGCCACTCTTTATTTTCACAATTCCCTATCGGACTCCTTTCACCTAATCACCAGCAATCTCTGGCAAATAGCAGTAGACAAGTTGGGGTCACTTTGTGTCCAGTGCTGGCAGGTTTCAGAAAAAGGCAGGGCTTTGGGGGCATGGCAAAATTTGCCATCACGCCATGGAAATACGTTTGCCTCCCATTTCGTCATTTTTAAAGATATTGCCACGAAACTTCTGGTGAGTGATCCTAGTCTGGTCCCCGAAAAAAATCTGATGTGAAAATCTGGTGGGTGTGGCCCATTTTCTTAAATAGCGGCCCCTAGGACAATTAAAACTGCCAGCCCCAAGCCATGCTTTGACTAAGGATCGCGAAATTTGGTACCTTAATGTAGTGTCTCAGGACCTACAAAAAAGTCTTTTGGAGCCAAGCGCAAAGTCGTACAGGAGGTCGGCCATTTTGGTCCAAGTACTCGATTTAATGGTTTTCGCACACGTCGTTTAGAGAATGATGCCCCGTCGCCCTTTTCACCGATCACCTTCAAACTTCTGCTATGTACTCCTAAGACATAGGAGGAAATTTTTACCATCGGATCTTAAATAAGTATAAAGGTGTGGGCGTGGCTAAGCCTCAAACTTTGACCCATTTCGACGCCACTCTTTTTTCACAGCTCCCTATTGGACTCCTTTCACCTAATCACCAGCAATCTCTGGCAAATACTAGTAGACAAGTTGAGGATCACTTGGTGTCCTGTATTGGCAGGTTTTAAAAAAAAAGGCGGGGCTTTGGGAGCATGGCGAAATTCGCCATCACGCCATGGAAATACGTTTGCCTCTCATTTACCTGGTTATCGTGATATTGCCACAAAATTTCTGGTGAGTGATCCTAGTCTGACCCCCAATAGAAATGGACAGGAGAAGTTGGTGGGTGTGGCCTATTTTCTGAAATAGTGCCCCCTAGAACCATTAAAACTGTCAGCCCCAAGCCATGCTTTGACTGAGGGTTACACAATTTGGTACACTAATGTAGTGTCTCTGGACCTATTAAAAGGTCTCTTGGAGCCAAGCGCAAAGTTGCACAGGAGGTTGGCCAATTTGGTCCAAGTACTCGATTTTGTGGTTTTTGCACACGTCATTTGGAGAGTGATGCCCCATTGCCCTTTTCACCAATCGCCTTTAAACTTCTGCTATATACTTTTAAGACATAGGGGAAAAAAATCAATCGTCGGATTTTAAATAACTTGAAAGCTGTGGGCGTGGCTAAGCCTCAAACTTTGACCTTTCGCCATTACATTACTTGACGTAATAACTCCCATGTGCATGATCAGATCTGTATCAAACTTTGTCTGTGTGTTCACTGACCACATCTCAAGACAACAACAATGTGGACAGCTGACATCACCTAAGCCCCGCCCCCTGACAACAGGAAGTCTATTGTTTTATGGTGAAATGCCCATAATTGTCCCCTCCAATTTAGTCAACACAACACTAAGGTCAGCACTGTCTTCATGATGCTGTAATGACCATTCAGTTCTGATTGCTTTCCAGAAAGGGAGGGGCTTTGATGCCATGGCGAATTCTGGCATGACGCCGTGACCTTATGTTTGACTGTAACTTTCATAAACAGCCTCCGATCTGCACGAGACCGAACATGGCAATCAACAGTCATGCCCTTTAGCCAATGAGGCACAAACGGTTGGTGAACGTTGTATAATATCACCACAGCGCCCCCTACATTTCTTTAAAACTGTAATAACTCCTACAGACGAGGTTGCAACTGCACCAAACTTGCTATGTGTCATCACACAAAGGCACCCAACACAATCCTGTGGTCATTGGTTGATATTGCTTTAGCTCCGCCCCCTGACAGATATTAGGCCCTGAATAACACATGCATGATACAATTCACACCAAACTACATGCAAATGATTGTTGTCAACCTACAAACTTCTTCAAGGGATATTTTCCTAAATTTGGGACAGTGCCCCCTAGATACAATAAAACCTTTGTAACTTCTACAAAAAAGCTCCAAACCATATCAAACATGGTGGGAGTCATCACACAACTGCAAACAACACATGTATGTGCACACTCGTTCAAATCAGTTTAACTCCGCCCACTTACAGGCTTTTGGCTCTAGATGACCCATTCAACGTTTGATTGATGCCAAATGAACAGAAAACCAAATTTGATGAGCAGAGATGACCTCTATGGGATTTAGTTGTAAATGGTCACAGCGCCCCCTAGATAGGTTCAAACTTTATTAACTTCTAAATACAATGTCAGAATGGCATTATACTTGGCTTGTGTCATCACTTTACTGCACCAAACACATCAATGTGGTTGTTGGTTCAAACACCTTTAGCTCCACCAGTTTTCGGCTCAGTGGCTCAAGATAACACACGCAACGTCTGATTGATGCCAAAATAACAGAAAACCATCTTTGTCACCCAAAGCTGACCTCAATGGGATTTTTCTGTAGTTGGTCACAGTGCCCCCTAGATAACTTTAACCTTCAATAACTTCAAAAAACGTGGTCAGAATAGCATTAAACTCTGTCTGTGTCATCACACCGCCAGTGTGGTAAAGATAGAGTATCCCCTAGTGGTGAGATGTGTAATTTATTGGTGGGCTCAGAGGAGATGCTGAGACAGGGTGAGGTGCGGACGAGGAGACCGTTCGCGGTTTCTGGTGTCGGGGTGGTCGACGTTTCTGTTCCGCGGACGTGCCCTGGTGCCCCGGGCTGCCGGCCAGGCTGGAGCGACGCAGAGCTGCGAGAGCCAAACAACACTGCTTGCAGCTTTAACTTCTGATTATAATTGGTCGCTCTGAGTTTTTCATGCATGCTGAACATTAAAGCAGTCTCCTACACCCATCTCTTAACCATAACCCTATCTTAATTAACTTTTAATAGAAAATAGACAGTGAAACTCTAGGATTTATAAATCCTGATACATCTATGTCACACTGTGAATTTGCATTCGTGGTCTTGCCCATCTTGGCTTGCGCCCGCCTGCAGGAGGACTTTTTAAAACATTTTTGCACAGAGGAGAGAGAGCGGAGAGGGTGTTGGTGATATCGACTGTGCAAAATGGCTGAATATGTTCTGTTAGCCAATCAGAAGCGAGGTGTGTGCATATCATTATAAAAATGAGTAATTCTGCAGTTTTCAGCCCACCACTGCACCAGTAATCTTCTGCATCTCCGAACAGGAGCATCATAGCTTTTTCTTTTTCTTAATGCCTCATAAGGCATTGATTTACACTATAGAGCACTGCAAATGTATTGAATAAACAAGTAAACCACCCTTTAAGGATTTTCACGGAGGATTTATTTGTCAGTCAGTGTAATTGAAAAGGGAAAGCTTTGGGGTTATAGAATTGCCGTACAGTTAAGTAAAAACTAGAAACCTACTATTAAGCACTAACCAGTAAACTTTTTATATATGCAGTAGATGTATGGCAAGCATGAAAACGTAGTGCGTGATCATGTTTCATGCCTAGTTTTTCTAAGATGGTTCAGTGAAACACAGGAAGGTTGTAATTATGGAGAAGCTGCCGGGAATTCCCAAAATTCTGACCTCAAGTGGAATGTTGCAAATATCTTTAATGACTGCCATAAATAACTGATTAGGTGATCATAAATCACCCTTTGAACTCAATAAACTTGACCAGAATAATTGTGTACAGGCTTATTTTTAGAGGCTTTTGTCTAAGCTAATCCGTGACCGTGTGGCTTGGGAATCTACACCCTAACCTAAACTGTGGTGGTCAGTCCTTTTTACTTCGGTGCTGTTACCCATAATGCTCTGAGAGTAAATGAAAGACATGTGAAGAGATGTGTGAAAGGAGCGATAAAAGATAAAAAGTCTTCTTATCGCTGATGATGATTGTAATTTAATGAAAGGAAATGGGAATGTTGGATTAAAATGTCTACACTTTGGCATCTATGTGTCCTAACAGGTGATGCACAGTTACTTCATAACTGAGACGTTTAGGCTTGTATTAATGAAACATGATACAATTAGAATTACGCTTTTATATTTTAGGCATTTACAAAACAAAAAATTTTAAATTCAGGTCTTTTTTAAGCATCCCTAAAGTTAGCTGATAAAAATATTCTAAATTAAAGAAACATCATTAAAGTGACAATGTATAGTTTTTATCATTTATCTCTGGAAATATCCATCGAAATGTGGTTGAAAATGAATGAAATGATGCCCAGTTGTTGAAAAATATTGGTGGCTTTGTAATATATAACCATATGAGAGCAGGCCTAAGCGTGTTTGTCAATGCCAAGGAACCTCGCCTTGATGTCTTGGTCCTGGCCCAGTTGCCTAGGAGATACGTCATCAGGAACCACGGCGTGTTCCAATGTTCATGTTCTACCGAGGCGTGTGTTCTCCTTTTGTTAGCCGTTTAGCTAGCTGAGCAAGGATACACGGGTGTCTTGTAGCCTGGTCTTGGTCAAAAAGTTCACAGAATACACCGCCGTATTTTCAAAAGGATGGCGGATCAGAAGCCAGAGCTACTTCTGGGGCAAATTTCAAGTTTAAATGTAAGTCAACTAATTTAATTTAATTTTTTTTTACATCCAAAGAAGATATCTGTGGTTGGTTAGTTGCTTAGTAGTTGCAGCTTCGGTGGCTAGCGGGTAGTAACTCGCTTATATACAGGTGCTGGCCAGTAAATTAGAATATCATCAAAAGGTTGAAAATATTTCAGTAATTCCATTCAAAACGTGAAACTTGTACATTATATTCATGCAATGCACACAGACCAATGTATTTCCAATGTTCATTACATTTAAATTTGATATTCATAAGTGACAACTAATGAAAACTCCAAATTTGGTATCTCAAAAAATTAGAATATTCTGAAAAGGCTGAATATAGAAGACACCTGCTGCCACTCTAATCAGCTGATTTACTCAAAACACCTGCAAAGGCCTTTAAAAGGTCCCTCAGTCTTGTTTTGAAGGCACCACAATCATGGGGAAGACTTCTGACTTAACAGCTGTCCAAAAGACAATCATTGACACCTTGCACAAGGAGGGCAAGACACAAAAGGTGATTGCTAAAGAAGCTGGCTGTTCGCAGAGCTCTGTGTCCAAGCACATTAACAGACAGGCGAAGGGACGGAAAAAATGTGGTAGAAAAAAGTGTACAAGCTCTAGGGATAACCGCACCCTGCAGAGATTTGTGACGACAAACCCATTCAAAAATGTGGGGGAGATCCACAAAGAGTGGACTGCAGCTGGAGTCAGCGCTTCAAGAACCACCACGAGGAGACTCATGAAAGACATGGGATTCAGGTGTCGCATTCCGTGTGTCAAGCCACTCTTGAACAAGAAACAGCGCAAGAAGCGTCTCGCCTGGGCCAAGGACAAAAAGGACTGGACTGATGCTGAGTGGTCCAAAGTTATGTTTTCTGATGAAAGCAAGTTCTGCATTTCCTTTGGAAATCAAGGACCCAGAATCTGGAGGAAGAGCGGAGAAGCACAGAATCCACGTTGCATGAGGTCCAGTGTAAAGTTTCCACCGTCAGTGATGGTGTGGGGTGCCATGTCATCTGCCGGTGTTGGCCCACTCTGTTTCCTGAGGTCCAGGGTCAATGCAGCCGTCTACCAGGAAGTTTTAGAGCACTTCATGCTTCCTGCTGCTGACCAACTTTATGGGGATGCAGACTTCACCTTTCAACAGGACTTGGCACCTGCACACAGTGCCAAAACCACCAGCACCTGGTTCAAGGACCATGGTATCCAGGGGCGTAGCACCAAATTCTGGGCCCTAGGTACAAGTCTTCTAGGTGGGCCCCATGCTCAATTGTGTAATATCTCTCTTACACATTTTATGCCATGCTATAAGACAAGATAATAAATATGATCTCAGTTTAACCTCTATATTGAGCAAATACAAATGCCAGCATAATAAAAGTGAAATGCCCAGACTTCACATATAATTATTTTTATTTGCCAACAATGTGTTCAAACATTAATCCTGGAATTTATTTTCCAGTAAATGCCCACTGACGGGTCTTCATGTTAGCAAAATCCCTTATGAGATCTTTAAAGTCCAATCCTTTGGCTAATTGGCTTTCAATAGAAAGAAGAGCTAGGCTGTTCAGTCTATCCTGGGACATTGTTGATCTCAAATAATTTTTCACCAGTTTCAGTTTGCTAAAAGCCCGTTCACCCCCAGCAACAGTCACAGGTAGTGTGCAAAAAATCCTCAGTCCAATACAAACTTCTCCAAAAATGCTCTGTAATTGCATCCTGTAGATGGAATTAAGCAGCTCAAGAGGAGACATGGGATGCAGTACAGAGCCTTTGCACTTTCACTGTAAATAAGCCAGTCTCTTCTTATCTTCTCATGCCCATTGGCTGACTTAGCATATTGAAGATAATTTGGAAATGGCTTGCCCTCCATATCTTTGGGTGTTATTTTGTCGATTCCTGGTGTTTGATCACTTTTATTCGCCAGTCTTCTGACAACTGTATCTCTCTGTTGACCAGTGAGCTTCTCTGGCCATAGTCCTGGATCCTCTGGCAGACACTCATCTGTGTTGCTCAGCCTCTCACTTTCTTCTTCTTCTGGCCTCTCCTCATCATCCTCACTACCTTCAGAGCAACCATCCCCTTCCCTATCTTCACTTACATCATCCTCTTTCACATATTCTATCTCTTTCTCTGCTGCAAGGGGGACAGACACCACACAAGCAAAATGGATCATGAATTAGGTCAGCAAAATATAACCTAACATGTCCTTTCAGATAAATCTGTTGCTAATGATTGCTTGTAAATTGAATAACTTAATTGTATCGTGAGCTCAGGGGCGGATTTAGGACTGAAGAAGATCCGGGGCTTAACACACAAACACGCGCGCACACACACGTGACACGCACTAGTCAACATCATATATATTTGTCTTGTACCACATAATTTTTTAATCTAAAGCTACATATTAAGCATATTCAGGGCAGAATATTGTTCCTGTTAGTGTTTAGTGTGAGATGAAAGTAAATATTCACTTTCCAGCAACTTTACCTGAGAAGCTAACTTTAGGCAAACCAGCAACACAACAAATATTTTCAAATAAGACTCACAAACCTGAGTCAACACCAGTCTCATCAAAGCTGGGGTTCTGTCATTGTACTTTTTGTCTAAAAAAAAGTCCTTATGTCCATCTTCACTCATGCATTTCAGGCAGAGACTGCAGAAGAAGCTGGCTGCTGAAGGGCTTCTTCTTCAGTGGTGGAGGCTCAGGCAGGCTGTATACAAACTACTGCCAGCTGCTCCCTCTCTGTTGGACTTTGTTACTGCATGTTACTTCCACGTTTCAGATCCGGGGCTTTTCATAAAACATCCGGGGCTTCAGCCCAAGTAGCTGGGCCTAACGCCGCCCCTGAGTGAGCTCACCTTGTCTCATCTCCTCAGTGCTTTCTGGAGACAATGAGGGCCCTGCTGCTGCTGCTACTGCGTCTAAAGGGCCATGTGGTTCATGATGTTAAGCTTTGCTAATACTGATATATATTGATATATTAAATACATATGACATGAAATAAACCAGGTTCTCTCTGTGAATGTAATGCACTCTAAATTTTATAATCCCTGCATTATCAGCCAAATTATAAGGTTGTCCGTTTTCAAGATCAAATATAAAGAAATTTAAAATAGGCTTAAAATATCTAACCAAGTCAATAACAATCCTCTAACACCAGTGTCATCATGCTATACGAAAAACAGTGGCAGCTTCCCATTCCTGAGATTACCACGAATCCATCGATACCAAGTTTGTCCTGGTCCATGACTGGGAAGGAGCTGAAATATCCACACAGAGTGAACCTGTTTTTACTGTGAGGTCCGCAAATTAATTGGCGGCAGCCGCCCGCGATAATAATTCTGATTAATATATATATAAATTAATTAGTGTTATCACTGATAACACTAATTAATTTATATTTGATCTTGATGGTGAAACTAAAGGCGTTTAACACTTTCTTTCTTCTTTCTTTCGGTCTTTATTTTGGTTTATAGCATTAACATAAAATTTTTCTTTTCAAACAAAACAATATTAACAATTTGAATTTAAACCAAAGAAGGAATAGGCAGAAGCAATGCTTATTTTAGCCTACCCTATTTTCCACCTAATATACATAACCAATATACATTTCTTTATTTTCCCCAATATAAATATCCACAATGAAAATTCATTAATGTCTATACATACTTTTCGTACCCTGTAAATATGTGACACTTTACACCTGCTTTAAACTTTAGTAAAGAAGTACATTTCTTCAAATCATCATCTAACTCATTCCACAATTTCACACCAACAACAGAAACACATCTTGATTTCACATTAGTTCTGGCTTTTACACATTCAAACATAAATACACCTCTGAGATTATAATGATCATCTCTTGGTTTGAAATAAACTTTTATGCAATTTGGGATATTATTATTAACTACTTTATGAAGAATCTCTAAGATTTTTACTTTAATAATGTCTCCTAATTTTAGCGTTTTCGTTTGACTAAATAGATAATGGGTTGGTTCGAGGTATCCCAATTTATTAACTATTTTAATCGCCTTTTTTTGTAATTTAAATACAGTCTCAACACATGTTTTACCTGCATTTCCCCAAACCTCTGCACAGTAAGACAAATAAGGCATAACTAAAGAGCTATAAATCAAAAACAAGGCTTTTTTTATTTAGTATATCAATAGTTTTATAAAGTATAGCAATAGATTTAGACACTTGCTGTTTGATATATTCAATGTGTGGTTTCCAACTGAGTTTACTATCAATAGTCACACCTAGGAATTTAGTTTCATGTACTTGTTCAATTGGGACTCCATTTAAATACAGCTTAGCACCGTCATTGTCCCTTTTCCCTGAAAATATCATAAATTTGGTTTTATTTTCATTTAGTGATAGCTTGTTGTAATCAAACCATTTTTTAACCCTTTGATACATAATGGTCACTACAGTGGACAGGTACTCAAAATTGTTATTTCTTTATTTTTGCTATTAAGCACAGCTGTTGAAGACTTTATTGCATTTGAGCCCCTCCATTTGGACTTCAGTAAGTCAAGCCAACATATTCCATGTTCAGAATGCACGCTGTCCACTGAGATGGACATGTAATAAATTATTTGTAAATTAACAAAATGTTACAAAAAATATTTGTTGAAATTTGTTTCATTCACACCTAAAGATGAATGAAAAAAATTGTTTAAAAAATCTTGGTTGAAGATTTCATAATCCATGCATCAGAGGGTTAATTGAATCCAATTCATTTTCAACCTCTTGTAATAATTTACTCATATCTTTTCCCATACAAATGAAATTTGTATCATCTGCAAACATAATAAATTTTAACCGAGACGATACAGAAAAGATGTCGTTCAGGTATAGGTTGAATAATTTCGGTCCTAGCACCGAGCCTTGCGGTACACCACATATTACTCTTTCAAGCTGTGAATCTATATCATTAACATTTACATATTGAAATCTACTGCTTAAATAACTTTCAAGCCATTGATTGGTTTTACCACGAAGACCATAGTATTCACAATTCTTGAGCAGGTATATGTGATCAATTGTATCAAATGCCTTACTCAAGTCAATCAAGACAGCCACTACATGAAGTTTTTGATCCACTGCTGTTGCAATCTGCTCTACCAAATCCATAACTGCTAATGAGGTTGAACGATTCTTCCTAAACCCATACTGATGGTCATTTAAAATATCAAACTTGTTGGTAAATGCTTCAAATCTAATTACAAAAAGTTTCTCAAGTATATTTGAAAACTGTGGCAGTAAAGAGATAGGTCTATAGTTACAAGCTAATAATTTATCACCACTTTAATAAATAGGAATAACTCTGGCTATTTTCATTTTTTTCAGGGACTGTGCCACTTGAAAATGATTTATTACAAATATAAGTAAAAGGTTCAATAATGCAATGGATAACCTCCTTCATGAGAGACATATCTATCCCATGAAAATCTAAGGACTTTTTACTTTTGAAACTATGTACCGCTTGGATCACATCACTTTGGCTTACACTGCTCAAAAACATTGTATTATTATTTTTATTTATTTCATGGTTAATGTCAACTTCTGGCAGCTTTTTAGCTAGATTAGGGCCAACATTCACAAAATATTTATTAAACTCATTTGCAATGTTCTTTCCATTTTTATTGTGAATATCTATACCTGCTTCTTTTGTATTTCTTATTAATTTATTTAACACATTCCATGTACCTTTAATATTATTTTTGTGTTTTAGGAAAAGCTGATCATAATATTCCTTTTTTTGCTTCCTTATTATTGTAGTTAATTTGTTTTTATATTCCTTATACCTTTTTTCTTTTTCCTTTGTTGGATTTTTTATAAAATCCAGATACAGTGATTTCTTTTTCTGGCAAGCCCTTTCCAATCCCCTAACAATCCAGGGTGGGGACCTTTTTTTTAAGTTTTGCTTATGATATTTTAGAGGACAATGTCTATCATAAGCTCCCAAAATGAACACTGAACACCTAACATGAATGCAGCTTCTGAGAGCTAGCTAATATCAGCTAAAACTGTGTTCTGCTGCTCACCTTCCTTCTTGAAGAATCTAGTCAATACTTGCTTCTGTTCGATTAACTTTTTCTCCTTCTCCTTCTTTTCTTTTCTGGAAGCCAGATTTCCCTTTCATGGGAAAAGACATGACTGACTCTCCTGCCTCCAGCTCTGGCTGTCGGCATCTGCGATGTCTCACTAGCACATGCGGCAGTGCAGCCCCTGGCCGCTGGTGTGGACTAAACCACTTTGCACATTTTTAAGGGGTGATAGATGCCTCAGAGATTATTCAGTTATTATTTTTAAGGCGAAATTCTGTTTCTTAACCTCTTTATCCAGGTAAAGGGAAGTTTATTAAGACATTAAGTAAGTTGGGGGGAAAAAACAACAACAATAAAACATTTTTATTCAAAGCTGTCTCAGGGCCCCTCCCTGCAGTGGGCCCTGGGTAAACGGTACCCTTTCCCCCCCCAGTCCGACGCCCCTGATGGTATCCCTGTCCTTGATTGGCCAGCAAACTCGCCTGACCTTAACCCCATAGAAAATCTATGGGGTATTGTGAAGCGGAGGATGCAATACGCTAGACCCAACAATGCAGAGGAGCTGAAGACGACTATCAGAGAAACCTGGGCTCTCATAACACCTGAGCAGTGCCACAGACTGATCGAGTCCATGCCACGCCGCATTACTGCAGTTATTGAGGCAAAAGGAGCCCCGACTAAGTATTGAGTGCTATACATGCACATTCTTTTCATGTTCATTCTTTTCAGTTGGCCAACATTAGAGAAACAAACATTTTTTCATTGGCCTTTAGAATATTCTAATTTTCTGAGATACCAGATTTGATGTTTTCATTGGTTGTCACCTATAAATATCACAATTAAACGTAATAAACATCGGAAATACATTGGTCTGTGTGCATTGCATGAATATAATGTACAAGTTTCACGTTTTGAATGGAATTACTGAAATATTTTCAACCTTTTGATGATATTCTAATTTACTGGCCAGCACCTGTATTTCCTTTAGCAAATGTATACACGATTTAAAAACTAAAAGCTTGTTCTGTATTTATATTGAAACTAATACATATAAAATATAACGTTATCTCCCATGTCACGTGACAATATGTAATTCTTTTCCATTTAACTGTATTATTTGACCAAGGAGGGACAGTGGCCTCATAAGCAAGGCGCCTGGCCTCGCAAGTCATTGCCTCGCAAGGCCAGGCGCCTTGGCATTGAGAAACACTCTCTGTCTCTGGGCGACACCATGTTTCCTTCTACGGGAGAAATGAGGACAAAATGTATTTACTGATTGATAACCATTTTACAAATGGTTACAAAACTTTCACCATTCATAAACGTTGTTGTTTAACACATTTACCTCTTTGCTCGTTTCCAGTGATGAAAGGGAGTCTTATGTTCTTGTCAATTTGCTGGAGGTTTTTGACCCTATTACGCATCCATTGGTAAGGTCTTATTTGAACACAAAATACTGCTTGCTTGCAATTATTTAGGTATGTGCTGCCTCTATATGGAAAATGCACACTGTCACTTTAGGAAGCACAGGGAAAGGGGAAAAAAATCATTATTTACATTATCAACTCCCACATTCATGCTGCAAATTACCAATAATTTTGTTAAATGATATGTCATTTCAAAAATATTACATTAGTTGAATCAGTGGAAGAATGTAAGAAAATAAAAACTTACCAAGATATCACATTTATTGTTCTGGAGAATTTGATCGTACTTATTGCAGGAACTGTTTATGCATTTCGGTTGAAAGTAAAATAGGCAAATAATTCATTAACAACCTAGGCTGATCACTTCATAAAATATATTTTAAGTTTGAAGCAGAAGATTTCACCTTTGATCCTAATAAAACAATAAAAAGATTTTTATTAATTTATTGTCATCGGTGAGAGTTGGTGAGAATGTTCGAGCTAAAACATTTCTTTAATTATCTGAATAAAATCCTGAAATTGATCTGAAAATGAAATGTATCCAGCCTTGGGTTGACATCCGCCCGTTTGTGGTATCAAATAAAAGAGCTAAGGGAAAATGAAGCCATTCACTGATTTCTTTGCCTCCAGGTGAACCACGGTGAGCTGAACTCCACACAAGGACAGTGCTGTTGTCTTTGGGGCTGTTAGAGATAACACATATGACTCAATCTTGTTGAGTGGAGTGATAACCTTGTTGGAAGGATTGTTATCTCCCAGCATTGCTGGAGTTCTCGAAAGCAGCATTAGGCAGTATTGTCCTTATGATGCCTGTGGGACGGCATCTTGACAGACTGAGTATTTATAGTGGAGGGATGGAGCGAGAACAGGAGTCTGCAACCTGCAGCTTTGGAGCTACAAACGGCTCTTTAGAACTTCCACCGTGGCTTTTAATAGCCCTAAAACATCAACTAAGTCTTGTTTTTAAGATAGAATAAAAAAATACAGATATGAACAGAATGACTCTAAAAGTACCAGTATTTTTAGATTTAGTCATGTTTTATGACAGATTGGTGCGTCTGCAGTGATGTGGGAGTTGTACCGATCTGTCATGGTGAAGAGGACGCTGAGCCAGAAGGTGAAGCTCCTGATTTTGTGGTTGATTTATGTTCCGACCCTCATCTATGGTCATGAGCTTTGGGTAGTGACCAAAAGAATGAGATTGCGGATACAAGTGGCCGAAATGAGTTTTCTCCGCAGGGTGTCTGGGCTCTCCCTTAGAGAAAGGCTGAGAAGCTCGGTCATCTGGGAGGGGGTGGGAGTAGACCTGCTGCTCCTCCACATCAAGAGGAGCCAGTTGAGGTGGCTCGGGCATCTGGTCAGGATGCCTCCCTGATGAGGTTTCTCAGACATGTCTTATTGGAATGAGGCTTAAAGGAAACCCAGGACACGCTGGAGGGATTATGTCTCTCAGCTGACCCAGGAGCGCCTTGGGATTCCCCCAGAGGAGCTGGCCCAAGTGGCTGAGGAACTGGAAGTTTGGGCCTCTCCTCATAGGCTGCTGCCCCTGCGACCTGACCCTGGATAAGTGGAAGAGAATGGATGGATGTATTAAGTGTTTTTACATGGTTTCTCACAAATATCAACATCACATAGAGAAAGTACCTTCAGCTCTGACTCTACTGTGTTTGACTAAACTGCAAAACGCTCAAAGCTCATACAGTGGGGTGACAAAGTATTTAGTCAGCCTCCAGTTGTGCAAGTTCTGCCACTTGAAAATATGAAAGAGGCCTGTAATTTTCATCATCTGTATACCTCAACTATGAGAGAAAAAAGATGAGAGATTTGTTTCCCTCATTTTGACTCTCAAGTGGCTGAACTTGCACAATTGGAGGCTGACTAAATACTTTTTTTTCTCCACTGTATCCTTTGTGTTTTTGTTCAACATTGGAGACATGTTGCAGGTATTAAAGAATATTTCACCAATTACTTCATGAGATTTGAAGCAGTCGTCACTAAAAATAATGTCCCCAAAATCAGAAACAGAAAGCCGTTTTTCAAAGCTAAATATAACCATGTTTCAAGTGCAAACTTTGTTCTGAGGAAAATATTTTACCCACAATAAATCCCCTTCTTCTGGGGTAAGAATGTCCTACTGACAGCTGTAAACTTTTCTGACTTGTTAAATAGATTTTTTAGCGAGCTCATTTCAGCTCTCAGTCAATGCCCAAAAGGCACGGTGAACCGAAAAACCCCGACTGGAGTGTCTTCTCCCTGTTGCTGTGGAGTCTTCTTTGACCTAAGTGGAGTAGTTGGTTGGGGTCTCAGATAGACTTTCTATCAACAATTAGACCATTTCAGTGACTCGATTTAGTTGACTAATCGTCATTTGTGATCAGATAGCTGCTGTTGGTGTTTGGCTGCTGGTGAGTTGTTTATTAATGTTTACGTGCTGGTTCATTCATTAAACCTCTCTTTAAAAAGACATTAAATAGCTAAACCAATCCTATACACTACCCTAATTTTGCTGAACATGTACTGGACTTTGAGTCTGGAAAAATGCAATTCCGGATTTTGTTCCGTCTGATTTCTCTTGAATAAGTAATTGATTATTCCCTATTTTTCACAGATTTCCTCCTGCAATTTAGTCACTCGTTGAGCAACTTCAATAAAATTGTGATGGTTTTATACTGAATATCAGTGATTTTAATCCTGACAATAAATGTCCCAGAAAAAGATCTTATAGAAGCTGCATAACACAAAACCTGGAGGAGTTGGATCCTGAATTCATACAAAAAGATGGGTGACCATCACAAAGGACCATTGTGTGTGTGGAGTGAGCAATTATTTAAGCTCAAACGGGAAAAAAATCACAGAGGTGGATTTGAAGGCGAAGATCAAGAGGAACTGGTAGAAAAGTACTGTCACAGCGATAAAGTGTAACTGGATTATTGGGGAAAACATCTAAGAGCTGTCCACAAGGGTAAACGGCCAATTGACCTCTTTATCAGGCAGCACAATGTCAAGAACATCATAAATCTTATCCCACTCAAAAAGTGGTAAAGATATGAAGCTGAAATTTTCCGTAAACGCTCGGAACATCTGTAAGCAAGAAAACTTCCATGAATTTTTAGCAAAAGTTTTTTAGATTAACTGACTATAACTTTTAATGGTCTTTGCACTTTGAATCAGTGCTAGCTTGTTAGTTAGCTTAGCTTTGGGATCTTTCTGTCTTAAAGCAAAGCTAACTACATATCTTTCTTAGGGAGTGAAGGTTTTCTACTTCTTTCTTCTACCTAAAATGCTATTTCTATAATCACCTAATGACCCTGCAGCTTTCCAAAGGTTAGAAACTCACCAGATTTATGATTGCTCCAGATAAAATGTGCTTCCTACATGCAGAACACCAGAAGGGAGTGCCCCTCGCCATCCCAAACCCTATTCACATTCGCCTGCTGCTCTTTATGTATCTTTAGCTTTACATGAAAGTGTACCAGTGCTCATGTAAAAAGTGTGATGACTGTGTAGTCCTACGTAGGGGGTTGATTTTGGGAACTTTAGCGCAGTTTGGGCAGTTGAAATTAAGCCCTAATTTAGCGTGTATGAAAGCTGACCTGCAGCCCTTTGGCTTGCTGGTGGGGGATAAAAATCATTTCTCCTTAGAGGTAAAGTTCAAAGTAGAGTTGAAACCAAATAACTGAGTTCATCCAGGTGGAAATGTGACTTGGAGCTGCAGGTACGAATAATTAAGTCCCAGTTGTCAGCGTTTTATTCTCTGGTTGAACTCTGGAACAATCATTATGGTACTGTAGCTTTGCATGAAGCAAACCCAAGGCACTAAATGGGAATTTGATGCTATTTACAGGCGTAATTATTTCCCTCCAGACTTTAGCGAAAGGCAGGGAATGTTCACCAGGCTCGGATGTTTCTTTTCCCCCTAAATTGGATCACTTGGATGATTTGCTGGGAATTGTTCAGAACATGCTTCCATATATTAAATTCTGATGAGATGCCAACTCCTGTTATACATTCGCAGCATTGGAAATGGGTTTTCTATAATCAGATTTATAAGGTTTCTGATTTTAGATCATTTTCACATTCATACAGGCCTGTAGAAAAATTATCTGTCTTAATGCTTATTAAGTTTGATTGATTGTAAGGAGATTTCATTGTTAATGTTTAACAAAGGTTAATGCCAGTCTAATATTTTTTGAGAAAAGTCGAGATTTCAAAAGTCCAAGGTTAGGGTTGCGTGTTTCAGACAAGACACACAGGAATTCACTTTTGCACAGAGCAACAAAAAAAAGAGAAGACATAAGCAACCTCAAAAGTAGAGTCCGGAGATCACATGCTGTCTGTCTCGTGTGGAAATAATCATTCTGCTGACCAAGCTCTGCTCTGAAAACTCGGACCGGTCATAAAAGCGCACTCACTTATCTAAGTGTAAGACTGAAAGTCGGTGTGGAAATCTTCAACAAAACATTTTTTACTCTTATCAGGTTGGTTTAACCCTTTAAAGCCTGATACATGAAATAACAATTAGAAAAAAATGAATGAATATTTATAGGATAATGTCAATAAAACAATTATGATATATAAGTTTTGAAAAAAAATTATAAGGCAAAACTAAAAAATTCCAGCCATAATGACTAAAAATAACATATCCTGCAGTACTTAAAACTTCCACAAGGAGGCAAAAGTCTAGTATATAATTCATTGGAGCAGAGGAATGTACTAATCCTGTTGAAGAGATGGAAGTCAAAGAAAACCAATGTGTGTAACAAATATGATAGAGTTGACATTCATGGGTTAAATGATCTTAAAGAAATATCATTTTAATATGAAACATTTAGCATTACCCAGGGCTGGGCAATAAATAAAAAATGTATCGTTATCGAAATGTCTGACTTTTAAGATATCGTTTTTCTCATGTCAATAAGTTTGATAATAAAAAAAATTATCATATGTGTGTAGGCTGGAGAAGTTCATGTCCCTTTAAGAAGCTGTACCACCTTTAGTCACGTGACAACGTAACTCAACGTGATGCACGTGACAGCCCCATCTAGTGGACATCTTTTGTTTCTGCACATACCTGTAGCTATCATCCATTTATCGTTATCGAGGTGAAATCCTCAATATATCATGATATTGATTTTAGGATATATCACCCAGCCCTAAACCACCTAGTAATTGCAATTGCAGCTATAGTAATAAAAATAAAATTCTGCTTTTACAGTGAAAATGTAAACTTTCAATTAACTGGCAAATTATTGTATTTAATATTTTTTTCTGTTTCTCGTCTCGTCTCGTCTTCCTCCGCTTATCCGGGTCCGGGTCGCGGGGGCAGCATCCCAACTAGGGAGCTCCAGGCCGTCCTCTCCCCGGCCTTGTCCACCAGCTCCTCCGGCAGGACCCCAAGGCGTTCCCGGACCAGATTGGAGATGTAACCTCTCCAACGTGTCCTGGGTCGACCCGGGGGCCTCCTGCCGGCAGGACATGCCCGAAACACCTCCCCGGGGAGGCGTCCAGGAGGCATCCTGACCAGATGCCCAAACCACCTCAACTGGCTCCTTTCGATCCGGAGGAGCAGCGGTTCTACTCCGAGTCCCTCCCGAATGTCCGAGCTCCTCACCCTATCTCTAAGGCTGAGCCCGGCCACCCTACGGAGGAAACTCATTTCGGCCGCTTGTATCCGCGATCTCGTTCTTTCGGTCATTACCCAAAGCTCATGACCATAGGTGAGGATTGGGACGTAGATTGACCGGTAAATCGAGAGCCTGGCTTTCTGGCTCAGCTCCCTCTTCCCCACGACAGATCGGCTCAGCGTCCGCATCACTGCAGACGCCGAACCAATCCGCCTGTCGATCTCCCGATCCCTCCTACCCTCACTCGTGAACAAGACCCCGAGATACTTAAACTCCTCCACTTGAGGTAGGACCTCTCCCCCGACCCGGAGGTGGCAAGCCACCCTTTTCCGGTCGAGAACCATGGTCTCAGATTTGGAGGTGCTGATCCTCATCCCAGCCGCTTCACATTCGGCCGCGAACCTACCCAGCAAGAGCTGAAGGTCAGAGCTGGATGAAGCTAGGAGGACCACATCATCCGCAAAAAGCAGAGACGAGATTCTCCTGCCACCAAACTCGACACACTCCACACCACGGCTGCGTCTAGAAATTCTGTCCATAAAAGTGATGAACAGAACCGGTGACAAAGGGCAGCCCTGGCGGAGTCCAACCCTCACTGGGAACAGGTCCGACTTACTACCGGCTATGCGGACCAAACTCACGCTCCTCTGGTAAAGGGACTGAATGGCCCTTAACAGAAAGCCACCCACCCCATACTCCTGGAGCGTCCCCCACAGGGTGCCCCTGGGGACACGGTCATAAGCCTTCTCCAAATCCACAAAACACATGTGGATTGGTTGGGCAAACTCCCATGCCCCCTCCATCACCCTTGCAAGGGTATAGAGCTGGTCCACAGTTCCACGGCCAGGACGAAAACCACATTGCTCCTCCTCTATCTGAGATTCAACTATCGATCGGACCCTCCTCTCCAGTACCTTGGAGTAGACCTTTCCAGGGAGGCTGAGGAGTGTGATCCCCCTATAGTTGGAACACACCCTCAGGTCACCCTTCTTAAAGATGGGGACCACCACCCCGGTCTGCCACTCCCTAGGAACTGCCCCCGATGACCACGCAATGTTGTAGAGACGTGTCAACCATGACAGCCCTACAACATCCATAGCCTTGAGATACCCAGGACGAACCTCATCCGCCCCCGGGGCTCCGCCGCTGTGTAGTTGTTTGACTACCTCAGCAACTTCTGCCCCCGAGATCGGACAGTCCATCCCCAGGCCTCCCAGCTCTGGTTCCTCCTCGGAATGCGCATTGGTGGGATTGAGGAGCTCCTCAAAGTATTCCTTCCACCGTCCGACTATAGCCTCAGTTGACGTCAGCAGCTCCCCATCCCCACTGTAAACAGTGTGAGCGAGTTGCTGCCTTCCTCTCCTGAGGCGCCGGACAGTTTGCCAGAACCTCTTTGGAGCCGATCGATAGTCTTTCTCCATGGCCTCACCAAACTCCTCCCACGCCCGAGATTTTGCCTCGGCAACTGCCACTGCTGCACCCCGCTTGGCTATCCGGTACCTGTCTGCTGCCTCCGGAGACCCACAGACCAGCCACGCCCTGTAGGCCTCCTTCTTCAGCCTGACGGCTCCCCGAACCTCTGGTGTCCACCAGCGGGTACGGGGGTTGCCACCACGACTGGCACCGGCCACCTTACGGCCACAGCTAGCAACAGCCGCCTCGACAATCGCAGAGTGGAACAAGGCCCACTCGGACTCAATGTCCCCCACTGCTCTCGGGACGTGGTCAAAGCTCTGCCGGAGGTGGGAGTTGAAGACCGTCTTGACAGGTTCTTCTGCCAGGCGTTCCCAGCAGACCCTCACTATGCGTTTGGGTCTGCCAGGTCTACGCGGCATGTTCCCTTGCCATCTGATCCAACTCACCACCAGGTGGTGATCAGTTGACAGCTCCGCCCCTCTCTTCACTCGGGTGTCCAAAACATACGGCCGCAGGTCAGATGATACGACTACAAAATCTATCATCGACCTGTGACCTAGGCTGCCCTGGTACCAAGTGTACCGGTGGGCATCCTTATGTTCGAACATGGTGTTCGTTATGGCCAAACTGCGGCTTGCACAGAAGTCCAATAACAAAACACCGCTCGAGTTCAGATTAGGTGGGCCGTTCCTCCCAATCACACCCCTCCAGGTCAAGCTGTCATTGCCCACGTGAGCATTGAAATCCCCCAGCAGGACAATGGAGTCCCCTGATGGAGCACTATCTAGCACTCGTCCCAGGGACTCCAAAAAGGGTGGGTACTCTGAACTGATATTTGGCCCATAAGCACAAACAACAGTCAGGACCCGTTCCCCGACCCGAAGGCGCAAGGAAGCTACCCTCTTGTCCCCCGGGGTAAACCCCAACACACAGGCAGAGAGTCTCGGAGCTAACAAAAAGCCAACCCCAGCCCTCCGCCTCTCACCCGGAGCAACTCCAGCAAAGTAGAGTGTCCAACCCCTCTCCAGGTCTCGGGTTCCAGAGCCAATGCAATGTGTCGAGGTGAGTCCGACTATATCTAGCCGGTACCGCTCAACCTCTGCCACAAGCTCCGGCTCCTTCCCCGCCAGCGAGGTGACGTTCCATGTCCCAAAAACTAGTTTTCTTGTCCGGGGATTGGACCGCCAAGGCTCCCGCCTTGGTCTGCCACCCGATTCGCATTGCACCGGACCCTTCATGTTCCTCCTGCGGGTGGTGGGTCCACAGTTGGACGAGCCCATGTATCCGGTTCGGGCTGGGCCCGGCCGGGCCCCATGGGCGAAAGCCCGGCCACCAGGCGCTCGCTCACGGGCCCCAACCCCAGGCCTGGCTCCAGGGTGGGACCCCGGTAACCCTCCGGGCCGGGTACTCCGACTCTTCATTTTAACCGCCATGAAAGATCCTTCGAACCGTTCTTTGTCTCACCCTTCACCTAAGACCAATTTGTCATGGGAGACCCTACCAGGGGCACTAAGTGCCCCAGACAACATAGCTCCTAGGATCATTAGGGCACTCAAACTCCTCCACCACGATAAGGTGACGGTTCAAGGAGGAGTTTTTTCTGTTTCTGTTAGCTATAAATTTGTGCGATTGGCACTTTCACCCCAAATTTTTGCTGCAACTCAAAAACGAATTCCATTTTTAAATTTTCTGGTAGCTTTTTTGGTTTTATTACCAATGTCTGCTGTAGGTTTTGGACCTGTAAATAAACTTGTGATGTTATTGTCAATAAATGCCCATGTAAATAAATTGGATGACACTAATTATTCTTTGCTGAAGAAATTGAAAAAGTTTATGGGTTTTTTAAACATCGGAAGGGAAGCATATGTGAAATAAAATTGAATATTATATTGTGGCTAGTTTTTGGGGGGAAATAAATGCTAAATATCACCAGATGATCATGATTTGTTTGCTTTGACTTGTCTTGTTTTATATAATCTGCTCAGTTAATTTGTTAGAGTCTAGAAAATTCCATCCATTCACCCATCCATCCATTTTCATTCGCTTATCCGGAGTCGGGTCGCGGGGGCAGTAGCTTAAGGCGAGAGGCCCAGACTTCCCTCTCCCCAGCCACTTGGGCCAGCTCCTCCGGGGGAATCCCAAAGTGTTCCCTGGCCAGGTGAGAGACATAATCCCTCCACCGTGTCCTGGGTCTACCTTTAGGTCTCCTCCCGGTTGGACGTGCCCAGAAAACCTCACCAGGGAGGCGTCCAGGAGGCATCCTGACCTCAACTGGCTCCTCTCGATGTGGAGGAGCAGCGGGTCTACTCCGAGCCCCTCCCGAATGACTGAGCTTCTCACCCTATCTCTAAGAGAGAGCCCAGCCGCTTTTCGGAGAAAACTCATTTTGGCCGCTTGTATCCGCGATCTCGTTCTTTCGGTCACTACTCAAAGCTCATGACCATAGGTGAGGGTAGGAACGTAGATCGACCGGTAAATCGAGAGCTTCGCCTTCTGACTCAGCTCTCTCTTCACCACGACTGACCGGTACAACACCCACATCACTGCAGATGCAGCACCAATCCACCTATCGATCTCACGCTCGAGTTTTCCCTCACTCGTGAACAAGACCCCAAGATACTTAAACTCCTCCACTTGGGGCAGGACCTCATCCCTGACCCGGAGAAGGCATTCTACCCCCTTCCAAATCAAGACCATGGTCTCAGATTTAGAGGAGCTGATTCTCATCCCAGCTGCTTCACACTCGGCTGCGAATCGCTCCAGCGAAAGCTGAAGATCACGTTCTGATGAAGCCAACAGGACCACATCATCTGCAAAAAGCAGAGACCTGATCCTCAGGCCACCAAAACGGATGCCCTCCACACCTTGGCTGCGCCTAGAAGTCCTGTCCATAAAGGTTATGAACAGAATCGGTGACAATGGACAGCCTTGGCGGAGTCCAACTCTCACTGGGAACGTGCCCGACTTACTGCCGGCCATGTGGACCAAGCTCTGACACCGGTCATACAGGGACCTAACAACCCGTATCAGAGGGCCTGGTGCCCCATACTCCTGGAGTACCCCCCACAGGGCCCCCGGAGAGACGCGGTCAAACGCCTTCTCCAAATCCACAAAACACATGTAGACTGGTTGGGCAAATTCCCACGCACCCTCCAGGATCCCCCTAAGGGTATAGAGCTGGTCCAGTGTTCCACGGCCAGGACAAAAACCACATTGCTCCTCCTGAATCTGAGGTTCACCAATCCGACGGACCCTCTTCTCCAGAACCCCTGAATCGACCTTACCAGGAAGGCTCAGGAGTGTGATCCCCCTGTAGTTGGAACACACCCTGTGGTCCCCCTTTTTAAATAAGGGGACCACCACCCCGGTCTGCCAGTCCAGCGGGACTGCCCCAATATCCACGCGATAGTGCAGAGCTGCGTCAGCTAACACAGCCCCACAACATCCAGAGCCTTAAGGAACTTGGGGGTGGATCTCATCCACCCCTGGAGCCTTGCCACAGAGGAGCTTTTTAACCACCTGAGTGACCTCAGCAGCAGAGATTTGAGAGGCCAACCCAAAGTCCCCAGACTCTGTTTCCTTACTGGAAAATGTGTTGGTGGGATTGAGGAGGTCTTCGAAGTATTCTGCCCACCGATCCACAACGTCCTGAGTAGAGGTCAGCGGCACACCGTCCCCACTATAGATAGTGTTGGTAGCGCACTGCTTTCCCCCCTGAGACACTGGATGGCGGACCAGAATCTCCTCAAAGCCGTACGGAAGTCTTGCTCCATGGTCTCATTGAACTCCTCTGATGCCCGGGTTTTTGCCTTGGCAACCACCCGAGCCACCCATCAGCTGCCTCTGGAGTCCCACAGGCCAAAAAGACCTGATAGGACTCTTTCTTCAGCTTGACAGCATCCCTAATCTCCTGTGTCCCCCAGAGGGTTCAGGGGTTGCCACCATGACAGGCACTGAGGATCCTGCGACCACAGCTCTGGTTAGCTGCCTCAACAATGGAGGCACGGAACAGGGTCCATTCAGACTCAATGTCCCCTGCCTCCCCCGGAACATTTTGAAAGTTCTGTTGGAGGGGGGAATTGAAGCTTCTTCTGACAGGAGACTCTGCCAGACGTTCCCAGCAGACCCCTGTGATGCGTTTGGGCCTGGCTGGTCTGACCAGCATACTCCCCCACCATCTGAGCCAACTTACCACCAGGTAGTGGTCAGTTGACATCTCCGCCCCTCTCTTCACCCGAGCGTCCAAGACATGCGGCTGCAGGTCAGATGAAACAACAACAAAGTTGATCATCGAGCTGCGGCCTAAGGTATCCTGGTGCCAAGAGCACATATGGACACCTTTATGTCTGAACATGGTGTTCATTATGGACAATCCATGACTGGCACAGAAGTCCAATAACAAAACACCACTCAAATTCAGATCAGGGTTCCTCCCAACCACACCTCTCCAGGTCTCACTGTCGTTGCCCACGTGAGTGTTAAATTCCTCCAGCAGAACGAGGGAGTCACCGGAAGGAGCACTTTCCAGCACCCCCTCCAAGGTCTACAAAAGGGTGGGTAGTCTGAACTGTAGTTTGGTGCATAAGCACAGACCACAGTCAGAACCCATCCCCCCACACGTAGGCGGAGGGAGGCTACCCTCTCATTCACTGGGGTAAACCCCAACATACAGGCACCAAGATGGGGGGCAACTAGTATGCCCACCCCTGCTCGGCGCCTCTCAGTGTGAGCAACTCCAGAGTGGTAGAAAGTCCAACCCCTCTCAAGGAAACTGTTCCAGAGCCAGAGCCATGCGTTGAGTTGAGTCCGACTATATCTAGTCGGAACCTCTCAACCTCACACACCAACTCAGGCTCCTTCCCCACCAGAGAGGTGACATTCTATGTGCCAAGAGCCAGCTTCTGTAGCCGAGGATCAGACCGCCAAGGTCCCCGCCCTCGACTACCACCCGTCACACACTGCACCCGACCCCTTTGGCCCCTCCCACGAGTGGTGAGCCCATGAGAAGAAAATTCCATTTTTTTTATTTATTCATATTTGTCTATTTTTATCTTTAAGAAAAAAATTCCATCTTTCAAGCATTATCTTTGCACTGATTGGGTTATATTTGCTTAATAAAGTCAATAAATCATGTTAACATTAAAACTTTTCAAATCCAAGTCCAGTATTCTAAATAAGGTCTATCTTCAGGCCATTTCCAGAAATAACCTTTATGGAAACTCAAAACAATGTTTTCTTGGAAATATTGCCGATAATCTGGGATTGACCTGCTGATTATGGCTGCAGGCACAGACAGCAAGGACAGCAACACTTAATATAAGAATTAATTAATGATAATAAATCAATTTCTCAACCTTCGTGAATTTATCACTGGTTGTCAAGGCTGACGTTGTTGTTTATTTTCTAAATAAAATTAGGAAACAGATCAAGTTATGACTAAAAAACTCCCAACAATAACATGTGTGTAGTTCAAAATAAAAGGTTTTTGTGTCTCCGATGTCAAAATAAAAGGTTTATTATATAATCTTGGAATTAAAACAGGATTGTTGTCTGAAACATTCAGCTGTGAAAAGGGTCAGTTTTATTTCTGGAACTGCTTGTTTTAGTGGCTCAAAGTCAAAGGCTTAGAGGAGAAAACCACCAGTGTTGTTTGCATCAAGTTTTAAGAGACCACAGCGTACGCTTCGTCTCAGAGCTGCCCAATAATATCCAGGGAGTTACTTCATACCCTGAACGATAAAGGAGGGTGAAAGGAGGTGGGTGAGTGTCAAGTTTTCTGGATTTGATTAGCTGGATAGTGTTCTCGCTAATTATGTCGTCTGGGAGCAGGCGTATTGTTGCAGTTGGATTTAATGAGCAAAATCAAATACTGTAGATTTGTCCTGAAGCAGGATTTTTCTCACAAAGGATGTTGCTTTTGAAATAAGGAGGCAAGTGGATGAACCAAACTGTGGAAATTAAAGCAAACACAAACTCCCAGACTTGAACTGGTTAATGGAAGTATCGTATTAAAGCTTGGGATAAAAGCTCAGTGAGTTATTATATTGTTCGGGATCATTTTAACAACCTCCCACAGCTATTAGATCTCCTCTGTGAACGGAGGGTTACAGGAATATTGTCTTACGTTTATTGTTCGGCGTCTTCAGCTCCAAACTTCAGACTCTGTGCAGATAGATGCTTAAAAATTTGATTTTTTTTTTTTTTTTTGCCAAATCTCTAGTTTCTAACGTTTACTATCCAGTATAATGTGAGATGTTGTTGCGGTTGAGCTTGTTGGTTGAACTCTGTCACTGTTTATAAGAGGCTTCACAACAAAAGAGTTGGTCAGTGTGGGTTTTTTACCCCCCCCCCCCCCCCTTTTTTTTGCATTCAGCCTTTCTTATCTACAAAACAAGTCACTGCCACAATTCTAGGAATGTGTGTGACAGCGGGAGTAAAACATCTGTTTGCATGAAAGCAATTAGATGAAGTAAAAACCGAAAGACTTGACCGAGCTGCATCTGTGTGATGGGAGGCGAGACCCACAGATCCTCAAAGGAAACAGCCCACACTCTAATTAAAATCCTGCTTCTCTGTTTACATTTCTGCACAAACATGAACATACAAAGAAGAGAACAGCAGATGTGTTTTTGTGCTGTCTTTCTCATGCCACCATGCTTTTTTAGGTTAACTGCAGGTAGAATAAATGATTTAGCAATAGAATAATGTATTCCAGCGATATAATATCTAACTGAAATGCTGCTCCTTCCATATGAGCTGCAGCCAGAAGCACATTTTGACTGCAGGAATAAAATATCTTAGGACTGATTGCATGTTGGGCACACCCTTGAAGTTTGTAAAATATAAATATATACTTAAAGAAACAACCAAACACACCTGATTTTGTTTACAGAAGATGTAACCACATCTGAATCTTATTTATTGGAGGATCTTAGCTATTTTCAAGTGCTTTAGACCACACTAACAACGCTAATTCTTCAAATTTAATCAACTCCAAAATGTCCATTTTAAAGCAACTCAGAATTCCTAAGGGCCAGATAATACTTGCTTTTAATGACGTATTATCACGATAAGATAAGAGACACGATAAGAGTCAAAAATTTTGATAACGATAAATTATTGATTTATTGCCCAGCCCTGGTGACTCTGTTTCTGATTTAGAGGTTTTTCATATATTCACGATACTGTTGCTGTCTTTTTTTCTGCCGTGATCTCAATATTAACCAGTAACTGATCTGTTTTATAGAAGCCATGTTGTCTCTATCCGGCCTGAGTTTTCTAGTGTGCCCCTTGTGGAATCCTCCAGCACTAGATGCCATGCAGTGAAGTGTAGCAGGAAAAATATGAACAAAGACGCTGCCTGCACAAGTGTGAGGTTAAAAAGCAAGTAAATTCAGGCCTTTACTTCCCCATCGTTTCATGCAAACATAATTTTTTTTAAACTTTTTCAAGGCACTGCATGGGTATTTTGGCAAACAGAAGAATTCCTGCAAGACTAGTCCTCTGAATGCACCAGATGTTGTGGCTAGTTATATTTATGCTAGCAAATAACCATAGAATCCCTTGTAAATAACAACAATGTGGTGTAAAGGTTTGTAAATAACTTTGCATCGATTGATGTGAAATTTTTGAGATACTTGATTTAGGATAACATCATTCAGATTACCCATTAGCTCATCAGCCCTGTTGATTGTAAACTCTATTTCTTCAAACATAGGCTGTAGATATTTACAACTCTAGGATAGTACATTTTTATCAACTTTTACACATAAATTCTTCAAAATGGCTAAAATAGCTAAGAAGCCAATTACATTTGAGACAAACTATTAACACATTTATGGATAATTTATAAAAGGATGTTTTGTGCTTTTCATCATCTTAAGGCATGCAGAGATTTTAAATTTCTCATCAGCTGGCCAGCATGCTTTTTGACTTTCAAATAGGTTTATGACAAATAATTGAATTCATTCATTTTATGAAATGCTTATTCTGTCATAGGGAGCTGGTGCCTGCCTCCAGTAATTGGGCGAGAGGCAGGGGACACCCTGAACAGATCACCAGTCCAATGTAAATCTACACATGGAGATGAATAACCTTCCACACACAGTCATGCACACCTAGAGCTAAGTCAGAACTGCCATTCAACCTTAAAGTTTTGGAACTCTGACAAACTAGTTTAATGATTAATTCTGACCAGTCACTGTGAGTTTTTTATGCTGGCTGAACATGAAAATAGTCTCCTACACCTATCTCCTGCATTAGCTTCTGAATGAAAATAGACAATGAAACTCAAGGATTTGAAAACCCAGACAGATCTACGTCACACTGTCACTTAACATTCATGGACTCACCCATCTTGACTCACGATGGGGAAGGCTGTTTGTTGGCTTAGCGTCCCGAAATCAGCAGCTAGCTGTTAGCATTAGCAACAGAACCACAGAACTCCTCCAGGCTTGTGCTGTTTGTGGAGATGGAACATTTATGTGGCAAGTCAGCAGTAGAGTTACGTTGCTGTTATCCAATTCGAGGCAAAATATCAGATTCT
Organism: Nothobranchius furzeri; assembly: GCF_043380555.1. Classification (NCBI taxonomy): domain Eukaryota; kingdom Metazoa; phylum Chordata; class Actinopteri; order Cyprinodontiformes; family Nothobranchiidae; genus Nothobranchius; species Nothobranchius furzeri. Next base: position 43,024,812 of record NC_091751.1, on the reverse strand, counting down.
GTCATGTTGTGCCACTCTGCTGCTGCAGACTTGTCCATGCCAATCCAAGCACTTCTGGGCTTTTTTTGCTCTGAGTACAGCTTGCAAGGCATCCCTAGGGACCACTGCAAATGTATTGATTAAAGGAGTTTCCCACACCTTTAACATGTATGTTTTTAGAGAAAACCTACACATGCAATGAGAACATGCAAACTCCACAGAAGCAAAGCTGCAACTTCACTGCTGCAAGGTGCTCTTCACCACCATGCAGCCCAACAACCAAATTATGATTATTATTGCATTATAAGAATATTATTGACTATCCGTGCATCATTTACTTGTTCTATTTTACATTTTTAAGAATAAAGTGTGTGTGCAACTCAGAATGTCTATTAATGCAATAACAGTCCAAAGCAGCAGCTCTGACTTGCAAGTGACTTGACAGATGCACTGTGCTTCTCCTCCTCCACTGATTCATTCGATCACATCTCTCCATAAAAACAGACACGACTTTTCCATTCACTAAAAAGCAGCAGACCTCACACCCGTTGTGTGAACTGAGGGGGTGGTGCAGCTGAAATGCTGCCCCGGCTGAGCCGCACAGAGCAGTGGTGGGCTGGTGGTGAAGGAGGGGAACTGCTGCAGAGCGGCACCGCTGTCAGGAAACAGAAGCCCACTCCGAGTGCAGCTCGCCTCAACCAGCTGGAGGACGGTCCTTCTGGTAGGAACCTCTTTGTTCTAGCTGCGATTTTTAAAATCTCCTACGAGATGCGCTCGCTTCCTGGTTTTCGGTCTGTGCGTTCTATTCGGGCTAAAACAGACCATAAAGATGACATTTAACTTCTATTTTCACCGGAAGTCATTGTTGCGAGAAAAACCTGGAGTGGACGTGGCTCTTTAGGTCAAAAACATGAGTCATAAGCTTCCTATCCAGCTAATAGCTACTTAGCTTGTTGCTATGCATTGATGCGAACCATGCCCGTTTTTACTGCTTACGTTTGCTGTTATTTTGCTGCTAAAAGTCGAACGTTTTAGTGGAAAACTACGAAGAAACGAGCCGCTTAAAGTGAGGCGAGCTAACGTGCTCAGGGGTCGAGGCAGAAAGTGGAGAATGAGTGAATAAAATATTCCGCGATTCACGTATTTACACAGAAATAGCTGAGTCACGATCAGAGAAGATTGTGTTTACTGACAGTTAACGAATAGAAGTGTTGGATTATTTGGTGGTAAGAGCCACATAGTTGGGTGTTTTTGATCTGCAGTGCGGTAGGCGTGGTTAGGAGGGCAGGATGGATTGGTCTGGATCCTGTTTTAGCATCCCTCCAGCATGGAGGATTCAGCACGCAGCGACTCGGTTCTGACATGACAATTTAATTAAAATGCACAGTAAGCTACTGTTGCAGTAGCAGAAATATTGTAGGCCCTCGTTTGTTTACTCAGTTGAGAATGGACTCCGCGTCTGGTGCACCATGACTAGAGGATATTTGTTTTATCTCATATTAACTTTTGACATGTTTATGGAAGGACGAGATCTTTGAAAAATGTGAACATTTTAGGCAACATTCTAATAATTTGTAATTTATAAATGCCTTTCTTAAATTAAAACCAGCATCTCTCTGGGCTGGGACTGTTTGCAGCAAATTGTGTTCTGCATTTGCAAAAAATGTCTCGAAGCATTCTCAATTCCCTTGCGTGACTCGCAAGGCCTTGCTGTTTTGTCGCTGAAATTATGAACATCATCAGAAAAAAGACCCCCTCAGTTTGGTTTCCATGAGTCAGATGGTGTGAGACCGCTTCCTGAGGGGTTGGCAAACAAAACGGGAATAAAATGAAGCACTTTGTGACTAAAATGCCACAAGAAAATTTGACTTGTTCATAGTTATGCCATATATCCCACATGTCCTGATATATAAGTGTCATACCTGTTCAGTGTGTTTCCAACTTTTTTGTGTCTCATTAGCCACATCCCAGTGAGATGCTAGCTTATTAAAGAGCAAGTCACCCCCAAATCAACCTTTTTTATGCTGATAAACTATGTAAATGGGTGTCTAATCGTGCTGTAGACATGTGTAGTCAATAATTTGGCACTTTGGTGCATCTTAGTTAAAATTTAAATATTCAGCATAAAACTGTCAATGTTGCGCCCTCTTCAGGTAAAAACTCCGCACTGCATTTGAATTTAAATCTGCTATCACTATTGGCTAAGAGGTACAGTATGATGTTAGCTGGTACATTATGATGTCACAATGTCGTTGTGAGCCTGTGAATGTGTTGCCTTGTTCGAGTTGAGCAGCGCCTCACCTGGAAAACAGACGAGAGCAGATGGATGCAGCAGGGGGAGTGGCTGAAAGTCGGCGTTTAAGTCTGACAGATTTCCCTACATGTGTAGCTCGCGGGTGACGATGGATGAAGATATCGTGTTGGGGTTTATACTTGTTTAACTTTTTATTTTAATGCTGGTGCCTGTTAGCAACCGAAACACATCCTCACATGCTTGCGGATATAATATAATGCATATGGAGACAGGACTGTAATAATAAGTAAAGGTTATCAGCTGTAGCTTTAGTGTGTTCATAGGAAACGTGACAAAAGAACACAAAACACATTTCTCTTTATGCCCTATATAGTTGTCGCCATCAACGTTACATGATTTGCAGAATACATGTGAACAACTAACATTTCGTATTCTACCACCGGATGTTCGGATCAAAATGTGAACCAATCAGGTCTTAGATCAGGTGAGAGCCAGGCGTTTCCAGTCATTCCCTAGGTTTTGCAGCCAGTGGAGAGCAACTGCAGCCAGGTTCCGAAATTAAATTTTTTACTCACCGGCCAAGTTGGCCGGTAGATGATGAAAATCTACCGGCCAAGCATATTTTTTACCGGCCAAAATTCTAAATGATTTAGATCCACCTAAAGCATGTAATTCTATATTATGTTGATTCCAAACAGAGTGACAAAATAATTCAAACTTCAATTAATAAGGAAAACAACTCTTTTGTCATTTTTACTATTTATTTATTTATTTTTAGAGATGTTTTTATGAACTCTTTCATTGAAACCTAGTCAGACTCCTTGTTTTCTCTGTCCATGATGTCTGGCCTCCTGCTTCTGACACCGTCTTTGTGCCAAAGCATTACAGCCTCATTTGGGTCCTAGTCCTTGATCTCTGGAGAACACAGCTGCACCATGAGAATATCTGAAAGTGTGTCAGGGCTAGGGTTGTCACGGTAACCGGTGTAGCAGTAAACCCCGGTAAAAAAGTTGACAATAAATAATAACAGTCTTGTTTAAAAAAATATAAATATATTATCTCGGTGGATTACCGTGGCTGCGGTGTAGGCGCGGTGACCCTTACCAGCCACCGTATCATCTGCTGGAAGTTGCCGGCGGCACATGCGCGCTTTGTTGTTTACGACCAAAACTTTCTTTAAGCCAAAGCTGAAATAATGGCCAGAGGAGGAGATGGCAGTTCTTGGGACATTTATTATCCCTCAAAGAAGACAAAGTCGGAAGTATGGGCATTTTTTGGATATTTGAAGAATGCCGAGGGACAGTTGTCTGTGAAAGGCAGCAACGCTACGTGGCCATCATAATGTAGCCTTTGTCTCACGACTCCGCCGTCTCCAGTTCGCCACTTTTCACAAAATCTTCTGGTTGCCACTGGTCCTGGTGGTTTTTCTTCCAGTTCGACAAGTTTTCTTTTGGAAGGCTGGCTGACTCCAGTTAAAAACCGCCACATTTCACCGCTAGTTTTAACACAAAGCTAACTGCTAACTTGATAAACTGATTGAATGGGATAGGTGGAAATGACGTTGGATGCGGCGTTCACGTTTCGCGTAAGTTTGTGTACGTTGCATGCAGGCGGGAGGAGTATCAGAAATCCGTGTTAGATGACTGATAAACATAACTAATTTGGTGCAAACATTTACTCGCCAGGTGGCAGGTAGAGCTCAAAAATGTACTCGCCAAATGGCGCAATTTACTCGCATTTGGCGAGTGGCGAGTGTTAATTTCGGACCCTGACTGCAGCACCTTGCTCCAAAATCTGCGGCCACCTTGATCTCACGAGGTTATCGTTGCCTACGTAGGCATGACGTCAGAGCAAGTCGGCGTCAAGTTGAACACAAATCTAACCGGCAAGCACTGCCGATTACCGCTGATCTAATCTGCGCAGAACTGGCTCATCTTTAACAAGGCCATTATTTGTTAGCGGCTCCGCCCTCTCGGTCCGCTGGGCAACATCATTTGTTGAATTTTTCCAACACGAAGTGGCAGTGGAGTCAGACTCTGGTAGGGGGTGACGTTTTCTTTAACTTAAACCCTAAAACAGTCTGCCTAGAACAACTTATGGAATTTATTGCTTTTTTTTTGAAGATTTTCTTAGATGTGTAATGCAAAATGACCATATTTAACTGTTATGAGAATAAAGTAATTAAAGACCAAGTTTTAGAAATGTGATCAGTCACACTATATTTCACATGTTTGCTGAACAGGAAAATAGTCTTCTACCCCTATTTCCTGCAATAGCTGCTGATGGAAAATAGACTGGGATCACAGAAGCCACTCAGATCTACGTCACACTGAAAGTTAGCATTGATGGACTCACCCATCTTGGCTAGTGACAGGGAGGGCTTTGTTGATTCAGCGTCCAGGAAACAGCAGAGAACATCTTAGCTAGTAGAAGCTAACCATTAGCATTAGCAACTCCACAACAAAGCAGAACTTTTTCAGGCTTGTTTTTTTTTTGAAGCACATTGTACTAAATAAATAAACTTTACTTACTGACTTACTAACTTGCACTTCCTGAAACAGAAGCGCTTGCGCTTTTTTCCCCTAGAGATCGACTCACAAGGTATATTCATTCATGCAAGAGACCACTGCAAATGTGTTGGAAAGAATGAGCAAATTTGGTTTTTAAAGATCAACTTTACTCATATTTTGAATACATTTGCAGCGGTTTCCAGTAGGAATGAATGCCATGTAAGTCTCACTCTGGGGAAAGAAACTCTGGTGCGCCAGTTTCAGGAACTAGAAGTGAGCCAGATCAGAGTAGAGCTGATCACGACAGGGTTTGGGGTCTTCTTTCCTGATATTTGGACATCTTGCCTCTGATTGGCTAACAGCAATGCAAATCTACCACTGACTTGCGACATTGATGTTTTTTCTTCACAAATAACAAACCTGGAGGAGTTCTGCTGTGTGGTGGAGTTTCTTCTACTAGTCAAGACGATCGCTGCCGTTTCCTGCAAGCCGAACCAACAACAGCCTTCCCTGTCGCGAGTCAAGATGGGTCAACACATTCTCAATTTCTCAATAACATAAATGTTCGATGACAGTGAGACGTAGATATATCAGGGTTTTCAAATCCTAGAGTTTCATCGTATATCAAAAGCTAATGCAGGAGATAGATGTAGGAGACTATTTTAATGTTCAGCCTGCATGAAAAAACACACAGTGGCCGATCATTATCAGAAATAAGATTTAAACAATGTTTTTTCAATTATGCAGAACTTTCAATGCAAATAAGTAAATTTCATTAGAAATAGACCTGCCAACATTTTATACTAATCTGCGTCAATCAGAGGCAGCAGGCTTGCAACCTTATGGTCAAAATGTCAAACGACAATGTAGTCCCATCATCATTTCTGTGGATTACAGGCACTCTCCAGTTAGCTCTGCGTCAGTCTCAGTCTTCAGTCATGACCCACTGCCTCTGCTATACCAGTTTTTACGTGGGCTTCAGCTTTACATATTTGATCATAGTTTTTTATGTTTGAGATTATATTGGAGCCTCTGATGTGATGCTTGAGTATGGCAATTGAATATCAGGATCATATAGTAATGTAGCCTCTGATGAGTGAATCTACCCTAAAGATCAATGTTAACCCTTCATTATTGCTAACAGACGGTATTATCACTGAGGCCACATAAGATTTACAGATTACTAGCGGTTAATCTCGTGAAATGCTTAACGCCTTCTGGCCCGTCTCAGCTCCAGTGTAGGAAGTTATTAGCTCCTAAAGATTTACCTCTAATCTTTCACATCAACACAGATTTAGTCAAAGCAGCAGTGCAGCTTGACTGACTGATATTAGCTGCTATATTTCATGTTTGTTGTGGTGCTTGGTAAAGTTAGGTTGGCTTGTTTTTAGGCCTTGCTGCAAAGAAAACCCTGTAATGCTAAGAATGTAAACGCAGTAAGGCAAGCTGACAGAATTTATGGCCTTCTCAGCAAAAAGCGCTCTTGGCTTGGACTCACCTTCATGTGACCAGACTGCCTTCCCAATTTCTGCGGCTTAATGTCAGTTCAGTTTGGACTCGGGTCTAAATTTACATGAATGAAACTAATGCACAGGTTCTAGAAAGGTTTTCTTCAGTTTTAATACTATTTTAGATAAATTAGCATATATTTTATAGGATTCTTCTGTTCTAATGCATTTGAGGGAGTATTTATTTCAAAGTAATGGCTGACTTATTCTTTGTGGTGTCACATTTAATTAGTAGAGACTTATTTTCTAGCTTTAATGTGTACTTTTGCAATCTCACATTTGCAATGCCCTAAAAGCTGACATTTGTTAGTTTTACTGAGTCTGCTAAAGCAAAGACACCAATGAAAAGTATTTTAATACATTTGTTACGGTTAAGGGAAGATTGTGTCCTCATTGGGAAGAATTGTAAATGAGTGAAGATGTTTGGCATGTCGTCGGCTTCTAGAAGATTTGTTGCTAAGTTTAAATACTTTTCAGAATATCCCTTTAGGATCTTTCCTCCTCCTAAAAATCTTCCCATCTTACCCCAAAAAGCACCTCAATGCGTTTATTTTACTCAGACAACGAGCAGATGTATCTCTGTTTTTCTTCTTGACGTGTTTGGAGGCTGAGTGTGAGAAAAACTGTTGAGACATTTTTCACGTCTGGTTTTCCTTCTGAATGATTATCATGTGTGTAAATATAGATGAAATCGAATTATAGAGGTTGTTTTTATGGATTGTAGTCTTGTTAGGTGATACTCTACTGACCAAATCATGATTTAGATCACAGCAGAACATCCGTTTCTAATTTTAGTGTTTTATTATTTTAGTATTAACTAAAAGAAGGTAATTTTCCAGAACAAATTCTAATTGTATGATTGTGTGGATATCTTGGCTTTTAGTGCTTTCGAAGTTGTTTTCTCACAATTTTGTGCACATACTTTCAACGTTTTATTATTTTGTTTTATAAAAGCACATTTTCTGCCCTATAAGGAGCTTTTAGAGGTTTGTTAAATGGATTATTTTCAATGGTCTTCCAAACAAACACAAAATAGTCTGAACCTTCTTCTTGCTCAGTTTGTTGTGCGTATTAGTGTGTTATAGTTTTGTCAGCTGTGCAGAAAACAGACCTGAGCTGTTTTTATTTATTGACTGTATAGAAGCAGAATTAAACTATGTGGAGCTGGGGATCGTTAGTTATATTAAGGCCCATTTAATGGTTATGTAGAGGGTTTTTTTACCATTTATTTATTTATGAATGAATAGCTACGTTTATCATTCATCAGCTCATTAGCCCGAGACTCATTAGGCTGACTCAGCTATCAGTGTTCCCTTGTTTTTCGCCATCGCATCTTGTGTTTTTGTGACCTGAAAGTGGATAATCTTGAGGACTGGTGGTCTTTAAAGTGCGAGTAATGCCTAAATTAACTTTTTTTTTTGCTGATAACCTGTATAGATGAGTGTCTAATGGTGCTGTACACATGTGTAATCATTAGTGTGGCGGTTTAGTGCAACTTACTTAAAATTTAAAATTTCAGCCCAAAACTATAAATATATCTCCATCTTCAGGTTAAAACTCTGCTCCACATTTATGTAGAATCAGCTGTGGTGGATGGCTAAACTGAAAAATGTGATGTTGTCAGCAAAGTACTACGTGGCTGCACTGCACTGGTCTCCAGGTGAGGCAGCCGCACCTCCACCTGGCTCAGCCACTCACCTTCTGATATGACACGTTGGCGCTCGGAGCCGCTCGTCTTCTTGAAAAAATTACCCTCCTCCCCATTTCATCTAATGATTGCATTTAACAGGAAATCCTCCAGAATGCTGCTGAGTCTGTGTCTGCTTTTCTTTTGGTGAGTCTTGTGTGAGTGTGTGCTTGCATGCACACACTCGTTAACTACTCGTTTTTAGATGTAGAATCTCCGACAGCACACGTGAGGGGATTGAGGGGGGTGCGGCCTATCACTGCCTCAGTGCCGCTCTCTCGGTCCGCAAGGCAACGCCTCTTTCAGAAGCGTTTTCCTAACAGGAAGTGTGGAGGAAATACGTCTCCACCCAGGCCTTGACCCTCACTTTAAGGTTTTAAACGTTCTGGAGCTGTAATTTATGGGTTGTTTCCAGCAGTACCCACTCAGCGCGACTTGACTCTGTTTGGCCTGGCTCTGAGGCCTTACCACTTTCAACGGGTACCAGTTGGAGTGTTGCTACCCCTTCTTCAGGACCTACTTTGATGCAGTAACAAGCTTACCAACCCAGGCTGAACACACCTCAGAGATGGGATGAAGTCACTGGTTGCTCCAAAGTTTTCCACCTTGTTGCCCGCAGTCTTTTAACAATCTTACTAAAAGCCAGACTCTAAGCAGATTGTTCAACATTGCTACCGTTCAGTTCGTTTACATGCGCATCTAAGTCGATCTAGGTTGATCTAAACTGGGAGTCTTTATCCTAGTTTACATGTACGTTAGAAAACCTCAAATAAAGTTTGTTCCACTCATTACAGTAGGAGGTGACATGCGCCCTTTTGTGTTGGCATTCCTTCGGTTAGCATATAGCTACACAAACGGTAAATAAACGCTGGCAGGAGAGAAGCAGAGGAAGTTAAAACAGGATATGCACAATGGCTGAAGGAATAGACAGCAACGCTGCAGGTCAGCCTATTTGGTACATACTGTACCAGTGTTTCCTCTTCATAGGCTCAACAGGAAATTCCAGCGTCACGCCTACAAGATTACACACGCATGCACCCCCTCGATGCATGGTAGCAAACAGGTCCATGCACGCAAAGTAGGGCTGCTCAATTAATCGAATTTTAATCCCAATTACGATCTTGAGTTTTGAACGATTATAAAAAAAACAAGCCGATTATTTGCTCCTCCCACTTGCGCTGCCCTGAGTTGCAAATGAAGCGCTCCTCCCACAGTGTTGCCAATTTAGCGACTTTGACGCTATTTCTAGCAGCTTTTCAGACCCCCTTCTTGACTTTTTTAATCCTAAAAGTACCTGGCGAACATCTCAGAAACATCTCTGGTAACCCTTAGCTACTTTCTGGATAACTGTCGTTGACATTTCCTGCAGGTTAGCTAAACACTCCGCCTGTGCTCCCGACCGTTCTTCAGGATATTAGGAAAGGGAATGATGCAGTGATGTGTCGGTCGCTACAGAAACGGCTCCCAGAGCCGGCTTCCTGTTGGACTAACCAGAGAGAGTGACACACACCGTACCTGCAGGCTTGTGAGCCAATAAAAACAGCTAAATGTGCGCGTGCGGCCCACTAAACACACGTGCAGCTTGCCCGATTGCTGTGAGACCGGGTTGGGGGGTGCAGCTGTGGTTGGGACAATTATTACATTAACTGATGGACCTGTAAATAAATAGTTTATAAATAAGGTAGAAACAAGTTCCTCACGCTGATAAATAATAACTAATCTCTCTGAGGACACGGTGCTAGTGCACTCTCCTACAGCACCTTGACATGACAAAATAATATTATGCAAAATTTTATGAACATAAATTTATTTGCATTTATTTGTTATAAATGCCACTGTATAATTCTTGCTGTCAGTATTTGCGAGATTTTGGTATTTGGGTCTGTACTGGTTAGACTTAAATGAGTTAAACCAAGGTCTATAGCCCTAGGGTCATAGACTATGAGCTATAAGTATATTGGTCATTTTATACTGGGAATCAGGAGTTCTTTTAGTGATCATCTTGTTTCTTATTTATTTTTGTCCTGATTGCGCCCTGAGCAATTTTATGACACAATCAAAACAAATAAAATCAACATAAATTGAAAAATTATCTAAAATAATCGAGATCTCAATTTCAGTCACAATAATCGTGATCATTATTTTTGCCATAATCGAGCAGCCCTAGCGCAAAGTCTAGTTGAGTCGAGACACACTGAGTACCGGAAAAGGCCTTTTATTGATTTATCGACTATTTCGTCTTTTATTAATTTACAGTTGATCCGTGTTGTTTTCTTATAAAATTTTGCATTGAGCTAATGTTTAAACAAAAATACTGAATAATCAAAAATCACTCATCACTCAGAGTCTGGACGATTAGAGTCCGCCACTCCCTCAGTAGAGGTGTTGCATTTGAGCAGTCAGACCAGCAACATGGTGTCCTGTTACAGAATCTGAGTTGTGTCTGACAGCTGTCAGCAGAGAGCTCTTAACTTGGCCTGCAGGCTTCACGATGGATCTTGGCGTGTCAGAAAGGCCTCCCCTGCCATGTAAGCGCCATAAGCCGCCGGCAGGGTTGTTGGTGTGGGGGCAGGGGTGGCAGAGATCAGCCCAGCTGTGATGCAGTCTGTTTAATGGCACTCGGCACAGATGGCAGACCCCTCATCCTCCCATAAATGCGTGGGTCAATGTGCATAGGCACACGTTTCCACAGCATGCACAACAATTACAAATGGACCTTAAAATGGAGCAGACACAGCATTTAGTGTCGAAGACCAATTATGTAATGGAGCTTCATACTGATGAGGCCCACCTGCCTGTTTGGTTTAGACATTATATCTAACTGAAAGTGATTTATTTGTTTTGTTCAGTGGCGGGCGGCAAGCTTCAGTTACTGTGTGTCACAGTTAATTTACTGTCTGGTTGAATGCAGATGCTTCCTGTGAGACAAGATGGTTTTTGAAGGGATGAATGACTTCCTGATGTTCTTCTTTTCAAAGTCACATCAAATTAAAACTAATATTTTAAAAATCTGGTATTATTACACTATTTGTTTAATGTCAAAGACAATGTAACACTGAGAGATACCGGTACAAATTTTAAAAATGTATAATTTGGTTTGGTGATGTTCTCTCATCCAGAAAGGTCAACAGTATCAAGTCATTGCTCAAGAGAAGCTAGCATTCACCGCTGCAAGTTTAGATCATGGTTCAACCATGCAATGCTCAAAGAAATGGCAAAAATATCCAACTCCGACATCTCAGTCTCCTCACACCTTCATTAGAATATAAATAAAATGAATGTAAATCAAAAAGTCAACAGAAATTAACAACTTTTCTACAATCAACACTAGGGATGTACATAGTTACCCGGTTAATTGCTGTTAATTTTGTAACAGGGTAAACTAGTTTTCTCAGTTAATTGTTTCAAGTCCTTCTACTGCGCTGGGTGTAATATATTTTGTGTCACCAGAGGGTGCAAGAGTGTTCTAACAAATATGTTGGGCGACCGCAGAAGAAGAATTGAACTTGTCACATGACCAAACAAATGTGCTCAAACACGAAGCAGTTAGCAAAAAGCCAGCGTTGGAACAGTTTATTCTTAGTTATTTTATTCTTGGAACACAATAAGCCTCACATCAAAGCGCTGAGCCTGGCTGAATATGGTGCAGCAAACTGAACCGAGACCAGCAAAAAGTAAGTGTGCCGTGACGCTCCTGCTTGCGTCTGAGTCCTAATTTGTCTAGTAAAATAAAGAAATGTCAGTGTACTTATTTAGTTCAATGTAAGAAAACATTTTTTTTACCTTGGCCTCCAGAGAGAGAACAACTCTCTCCCCCTGAGCCTGAGATCAGTGGACTCAGTGGACTCCTTTAAAATGCAGCTGAAGACTCACTTGTTCAAGCTGGCTTTTGTATGACCTTCTTCACCACTCTCTCTTTATTCTGCTCTCCCCACCTATTCCACCTTCCTCAGGATCCACTGATTTCCCTCTTTCCTATTCACTCTCTTTCTTAACATTTTTTAATCACAATTGTCGATTTTTGCTCATTTAAATATATTTTTAAAAATTTTCTAAATAATTTTTTATATTTGACATTTTTTGTTTTTGTGAAGCGCCTCGTGATTTTTGTCTTGAGAGGCGCTATAGAAAAGATCTTTTCTTCTTCCTCTTCTTCTGAATGTGCTCATAAGCACGTAATCGCAGGCAGCGCTGTGTAATCGATGCCAGACCGTCCGCTTCGCAACAAGTTCTGAGTCTGACGGACATTCCAGCTGTCATCCCACTCTTTACTTTTTGTTCATAAATGTAACGAGTGTGGCACTTTAGTTGCGCGTCAGAATTATATTAAAAAGAGTAGACACAAAAAGAATTATTATAAATAGAGCGGGGGCAAATGTTCGTGTGGAGGGGGGGTGTTTGGTTTTCAGTTAACCGGCTGTTAACCGTTAAGGGGCGTCCATAGTCTGTTAAAGCAATTTTGTAAACGTGTATCCCTAATCAACATAACTCCCAGGGCGGGACTGGGAGATCGGAGTTCAAATCCCTGCCGGGTCATACCAAAGACTTTATAAAAATGGGACCCAATGCCTGCCTACTTGACACTCAGCTTTAAGGGGTTGGATTGGGGGGTTGAAACACAAAATAGTTCCCAAGCATGGCCAAATCTGCAGCTCACTGCTCCCCACAGGGGTGGGTCAAATGTGGTGAACAATTTTCACCACACCACACCAGTGGTACTTTAATCTGTAACGGCACAGCTATACTTTGTAGCAAATAAACCATAAGTCTTTGTGAAACAACCTTCTTTGAACAAAGACATAAGCAAATGGAAGATGTTTGGCCGTAACGCATAGCTTAACAAACACGATGTCAGCTGCTCATTCTGTCTGTTAAGCACCATGGTGAGGTACTGATGATTCAGGACTTTTTTGGCTGTCATTTGGTTGACCATGGCATGAACAGCCACAAACCTAAATTAGGAAAGAAGTTTGGGCCGGACTTTCACAACTGTATGAGATCGATGAGGTCCACAAGAACAAGTTCTTCCTTTGGAGTTAGGGATGCACTGAAAATTCTGCCACCTAACATTTTCGGCCGAGAATTTCCAAAAGTGCATTTTCTGGGAATGTTTTTGATCTTTAAAACTTTTATTTATGTTTTAATGGCTAAAGATGATTGGATCAGCATGGTTCTTTCTTTGCCTTTAACTGAATAATTGACGCTGTAAAACAAGGCTGCATTGGTGGTGTATGAGAGCAAAAATCCAAGGCATCAAAATGAGCGTTGAATGCAGCTTTTGAGTGCATGTATGTGCCAGCCCATGGTCAAGGCCACAGACACAGCTTCTGTTTGGGCTGTTGTTTGACCTTCTGAAAAGTGCCTGTCGCCAGTAACTGAACTCATTCTTCCTCATTTTCTATGGTGCTAATATGTCCCTCTCCTCCCCTCAGTCCATAGTTCCCTTTTTTATTGAGGTTTAAGAGATGCAAAGGTTGTCTGTGCAGCCATCTTCTGTCAGCAGATAACTGACCCGCAGCTCAAATCTGCCACACATGACACAACAAAGGCAGAGTGGACATTTTCACAGGATTTCTGTCTGAGTTCAGCTTAGCGGTATTAAAAAAAAAGCTTTTCTTTACTTGGAAAACATGTTTTTTGAAAGTCAGGGTTGGAATGTGGATCTTGTGACTCAACGATTTGTTCGCATTGATGCTAGTCAAGCTTGTAATCTAGATTCAGTAATCTTTATAGCACTTTTATAGCTCCTGAGGCTGAGAAGAGTCCGATCAGCATGTTGTGTTTGCTGACCTTTGAACCTCAAAGCCTATGCTCCCAACTTCTAAGTCCAGATTTATTACTGCTTTGAGTGAACATTGCTTTGATCTATTTTAGTGTTAAACATATGCTTTTTTATTTTTTACTGTTTAGCCAATCGTAATTTATAATTCAATTCAATTCAAAGAGATACTTTATTAATTCCAGAGGGAAATTAGAGTTTCAGTACACACAATTCTGAGATCTATCCCAATCCGTGCTGATTCGTCCACTCGCTCCTTGATCGCATCCATCTTTTGTGCCAATGCATGAATTTCAGCCAAAGTTCCAAGCTTACGACTCATCTTGACAATTGTATGAGTCTGTGCATTCACAGTGCGGTATAATCCATCCCTGAGCCAAGAAAGAGCCAATATTCCTTGACAGCCCGTTAATTTTCCGGTAAGCCAGGTAACCTCCCAGGCCAAAAAGCATGAAACCTGAAACCAACACAATGAATATTCAGACGTCTTCAGAATCCTCTGCAGACAGTTGAGATAAGCTAATCAGGTTCCACTGTTTCCAGGAGTCCCATGATATGCCCAACTGGATCTGTCCCAGAGGGGCACCTGGGAGCCCCTTCTCCCATTCTCATAGTTGAAAAAATTTTGTCAATCGCGTTGAGAGACCAACTGACCAGGTCCATTTTAGTAATTTCAGTTTCCAGTTTTCCAGAAAAAATGCAGAAGTGCCGTACACCCAGAGACGGACAAAGAGCCTTGGAATAAGATAGGGAGGAGAGGAGGAAAAAGCGTCTGTACTCTCCAAGAGCTGAAAGAAGATAAGATAATAAGTTGAGCCCTAAATCACTTTTTAAATTTTAAAATGATCCAAACAAAAAGCTTTTATGCAGCTTTATCTTTAACCTCTGAAGCAGCTTTACAATCAAGAATAATTCTGCATGAATTAGGCAATCACACCCAATTGCACCGCCTGTTTTACCCCTTAAGTAAATAGAGATTATTTCAATGAAAAATAATAAAAGTGCAGCCATAATAATCTGGTGATGTTTACAGTGGGCCTAGAAAGGTCAGATGTCAAGTTTTAAAATATTTGAGACAGGTTTTTTGTGCATTTTTACAACAAATCAATGTAAAAAAATTTATTTTTCAGAATTTAAAATTATTACAGATATTCTATCTTTGAGATGTCCAAGTTTTCGGGGTTTGCTTCACTCCAAGGTGTTGTTAACCGGGACGACTGGATCGTTTCACCCTGCAGTAAACACGTCCCTAAAATAGAGCTGAGAAGAAACAGGCGAGCAGGAGAATGTCAGGCATTCGTACTACAAACCTCCACCGAGACCACATGTACAGTCACATAAACACTGCCTCCCAAACCTACATCCCCGTGTCTAAGTCACATCTGCTCAGTCTGTCCTCCTTTTGAAGAAGCAGCCAGTAAATGTGAAGTTTTACGACTTTTGAGGTATTTTATATTTGGAACAAAACAGAGGCAGCGCTGGTTCTGAATATATGATTAGAACATGTCTGATGAAAGTTGTGGTAATTCCACCTTTTCTACTTTCTGTCAGCATAAGGCATTTTAACTATCTTCTAAACAAGGTGTGGCACTTGGACTTCATCAGATTATCACGCAGACTTAGTTTTTACTTGAAAGCAGTTCCTTGAGCTAATTGAGTGGGTCCATTTGGACGCATTTCATCTCAAGTCAGAAAAGCTGCTGAATCGATGCTTCCTAGTCAATAAAATAAAGTTATATCACATTTCACCCAAACTAATCAGTTTTATTAGGATAAAAGTCTGCCTGGTTTAAAAATGGAGGGACAGAAGTCTAACAGGTTGATTTGATTAAATAACAACCAATTACTTCAGTTAATTTCCTCCTAATCATCTAGTTAATCTAAACAAATTACTACATTAATGAGTTCATTACTCCTGAGGTGGCTGTTTTTAATTCAATTAGCTTGAATTTGGATAGAAACAAAGGATGGAAGGTAGAATTACAGGAGCGGGAATTCTCCTCAGGATCTGATCCGATTACTATTCAGAGGCTTGTGATGCGATTAGAAAACCGTCATCGATTTGTCTTTCTACCTGCTTGGGTTTTACCCGGTTTTACCACAGTAAAACGTTTCTGTATTTGTGATTATCACCAATGTCTTACCTCACTTTTTCTCAAGTTTGAACTATTTTCTATCATTTTAAATTTGTTTACATCAGTAGAAGTCAAACCCCCAGAAAGAGCAGATACACATATTTAATGTATTTCATTGATTTAGCGGTTCCCATCATCAGCTGCGGACATCCGTGTGATTTTTAACCAAAGTGACCAGAGCTGATGGTTTTTAGTTTTTATTGTTCTGCTGTCCAACGGTCAATGCATTTTCATCCAAGGCAGGGGCACTGAATCAGTTCTTAACGAGCCGGCTGACTCATCCATTTTTCTTCTGTACCCTCCTTTTTCCTCCACTCCAGTTTGATTTACCATGACAACCGAATCAGGCACAGACTCGGAGGCCAAGCAGCCACAGGAGAACCAGGAGAAGAGGAAAGCAAAAGCAGCAGCCGAACCCAAATCGCCCCAGAACCAACCGGAGCAGCTCCCAGCCGCCGCCGGACACAGCACCCCGGCCAGGAAAGGACAGGTCAGCCTCTTTATCAGAGCCCAACACGAGTCGTATGACTAATACACTCACTGATGACATTTTAGGCTCCGTCTTAAAACATCTTAGAAAGAAAGTCCAGTAGTCTTACATTCAACCACTTAGGATGTAAATCAATGTTGTCTTTTCCACTTGGCAGTGTCCATTCATTAAAAAACAAGCAAACATTTCACAGCTTTGCTCCCTGAATGAATTGTCTTTGTGTGTGAAATGGAAATGGGGGGGGGGGGGGGGGGTGACAGCGTGACTTGTTTGTCCTCTATTGTTACAACCCACCATCAGATGCATTTGCCTGCTAGTAAATTTGATTTTGAGACCGTTGTGATTACTGTCACGTTTTAAAATGAGAAGGAACTTTCGACCTTTCTTCGGAGACCAACAGGCTTTTGTTTGGGGGTGAATCGAAGCTCCTTGGATGCAGCGCTGCAGGTTTCAGATTCTGAAAGTTGGTAAAAGAGGAACTGGAGCTTGTGAATTTTAAATCAGAAAAGAAGTGAAAGGAGGACGTCGTGTTCCACATATTCTACTCTAGAAAAGGTCTGAATATACATGCTAATTAATCTTCTTTCATTTGGTGTCTACTAACAAAGATACTACACCCCTTGGTTTTGTGGAGCTTTTATATAATTTTATGATGTACCATAAAGTGTGTGTGTATGCGTGTGTGTCTTCACTAGTTTAGACAAAACGCACGACTATCATAAACTATTTTTTATAAGCTACGGAAAGTGAACTTTAGTAAAACATAAGGTGGCTTTGTAATATAAAATGTTCATTTTATTATTATAATAAATCTACTGTCATGTATACCAGTGATGCCATGATCGTATTTGTTAATACAGATGTAAAAGTGCTGCTAACAGTTGCTAATTTGTCTCAAATTCCCTTCAGAGTTTGATGTAGCCGATACAGAAATGTCATCTGATCAGAGTTTAAGCCACATTAAACAACTGCTGTTGTCAGCGCTGTATGAATCAGGACAAAAATCTCAACACTGTGACACTATGATGTCAGACTCGCTGTGAAACACACTCCAGCTCACAGGACACACACATTCACCTGCACAACAAAGGTGCTCGGGATCTATTTCTCTATCTGTGGTACTCATCATCAGTGCATCTCTCTACTGCACCCCTTAGTAACTCTTGGGAGAGTAGAAATTTATCAAATCCTTTACTCTAGAAGTAATTTCCTTCCATGGATGAGCATGACCCCTGAATGGGTCTACAGAAAGAGTTGATCCACGTGAGTTATGTTAGTGTGATAGATGTGACTTAAGGGGAAAGAGAGAAAATGAAAGGGGGCATAGCATTAAATCTACTGAGAGTGAAAAAGAAGTATGTCTACAGGTTGCTTCTTCAGTGCAGTCGGTCAGGAGGGGCTTTGTTTTTGGTGAAGTGGAAAATGGATTTTCTCCTTTTTAGGACAAATTGGTGCAATTGAAACGTGTCTCAATGGGACCTGGTTGGGGTAGACCAAAATATCGATTTATCGGTTGGCCGATATATTTACTTTTTTTTTTCTAAATATCAACATTGGCCGATATACCTCTTTAGTAAAGTCCATTTAAAGTCGGGCACATCATCGGGCAGCCTGGTGCTGCTGCAGAATTTAATTTAGACGTTCCTGAATAACATCGCCTAATAAATGCTCAAATTATTTTCAACAAACATTTCCTTTTACTTACTAGTTTTAGAAAATGTAAAGTCTGGTCAGTTAATTTATTTGTTTGATTAACTTTAGTTCAATTTTAACATTTTAAGATTTAACGGTTTAGTGTTTAGAAACGGATTCAGCTTGAGAAATTTTGTGCATCAACTGATGTTTTTGTGACATTTTAACATGTAAATAAGGTGGAAAATGTCTGGATATCAGCCATCAGCTGACCATGACCTCTACATATTGGTATCAGCAATAGAAAACCCGATATCAGTCGACCTCTAGACCTGGTTACATTTAAGCAACGTCCCAAACGTTATTTAGGCTTAATTCAGTGATAGATGTGGTTTTCTAAAAAAAAAAAGAAAAAAAAAAGCTTTATGTTGAATTTAGGGCTGAAGTTTTATTTTCTCACGGCGTATTAACAACATATTTTTTTACACTGTAAATTTTTATTTTTTTTTTACAGCAGGAGGAGGACCAGGAGTCCCACAGGTCGTCCACCAGTCGTCTGTCCAAGTCTCCTCTGAGAGGCGTCAAGAAGGTGAAGATCATGCAGTGTAAGATCACTCTGCTGGACGGCTCTGACTTCACGGTCAACGTGGAGGTGAGTCCGTGCTTTTTCATGCTGTTCAGTCACTGTAGTAACAATTAGAGGTGTGTCATTTGTGAAAGGAATCCACATCACCTGCTTTCTTTCATGCCGGAGTTTTAAACCAAAACTATGTTGAGTGACGTTGCTGCTCGATCTCATATTGCAAGATCTTGTGCTAACCGTTGGCTCTGAGTTAGGGATTTGAATGGCTCACGGCTACTACTATGCACATTTTTACCTCAGTGTTTGATAAATTGACGGATTTTTATGCATTCTTGTGTTTGTCAGAGTTGATTAACTGTGGCAGAAACCTTGGTTAATCAGGGATTACTCAGTTTGCAGGTGGCACCTTGATTAATGACATTAGTTAAAGGTTTTACTCCTGCATTACATTTCCTTACACTTTAAAAGGAGGTTTTTGTCCTACTGATGGATGAGTAACACACCAAAACACGTTTCTCACCATTAAAATGTGATTCAGTGTGTTTTGTGCAAAGACACATTTACACTAGTATCGTTTTTCTGTTTTTCCAGTAGCTGCTGTTCTGTTCAGAAATCTCTTGGGTTTGAAACAATCAATGTGTCAAATTAGTTTTGTGTTGACCTCGTGTGATGCTCATTCCAATGATGAGAACTTATAAAGTGTCTCTATATTCAGACACGTTCAGTCATTTTTGTCATAATAATGTATTCATGTCACTCTCAACTTAATTTCAGGAGTAAATAGTTGTATTTAATTTAACCATGTTTCCCCTTTTCTTGAGCTTTATTGGATCTAATCTAGGGCTGCAGCTATCGAATATTTTAGTATTCGAGTACTCTATAGAATCGTCCATTGATTAATCGAGTATTCTATTTGACGACGTTTCATGTGAAATGAGACTGTGGTCTGCTGCTAAAATAATACAAAATATTAAACAACTAAATGATAAACGGATCAACAATATGTATTTTGAGGTTGTCTAGTTCCCTCTTTCCTCATTTTAGTCTAAACATATATAAATAAATTCACATATGATCAGTAGAATTTAATTATTTCAGTAACATGTTCAGTAGTAAGCTACTGGAAATGATAATAACATTTAATATCTACTAGTAAAAATGTAATAACATATTTTATTATGTACGGTTTTGCAACATAGTCCAGGCTAAATTATAATATAGAAGTGTTTGTGAATTACATGCAACAGCGGCTTGCCGTAGTCTTGCCGTAAAACCGCGGTGTGTGCAGCAGACTCCAGGTAGCAGCTGCAGAGGTCCACAAATAAACGGGATTGTGGGTATTTTTCTTCCGCTTCTAGAGTTTAGTCATTCACAACCGTCACATTTTTTTTTCTGAACTCAACTTGCGTCTGAGTCCTAGTGCTAATAAGCACTAGCTTAGCATTTAACTCTGGATCCCAAACTTTGGACCGTTTCTGCCTTTTACAATGGTTTCTGTCTTTGCTGGTCTATTTTCCTCCACAGCACCTAGATTACAACATTGTGTGCCAGTAAAATGTGTTCAGACTGTGTTGCGCACATTTAACGAAGCTTCGAATCAGTAAAAAATGAATCGAGGAATTTAACTAATCAAACCATTCGAATCATTCGGTGATTCATTTCAGCCCTAATCGAATCCTTTTTCATCAACTGTGACGATGGCAGAGGAGCTGAGTCCCATCCCGTAATCTAAAGGGTTCAAGGTTCTATCCCCGCTCAGTCTGCCGCAGTTGTTGTGTCCTCAAGCAAGACACTTAACCCGCCTTTTCTGCTGGTGGTGGTCAGAGAGACCGGTGGCGCCAATGATCACGTGATCGCACCGCATTATCGCTAGTCTTACCACTTGTAAATGACCAAAGGCTCCCTGATACCACCTCAGCTTTGCTGCACATTGGTGGCATTGTTTTATGAAAGAGGCTTTAGAGACATGAAACTTTATAAGGTTTCTGAACAGGACATGCAGACCCTGGCTCCACAAATCTTTTGTTAAGCAGATTCTTCCTCAGCAGGGGTTTGCTGGAAGGATTAGTCAACTGTTCTGGTGCTGGCGGTAAAGAGCTGGGTTTTGACCATTAAATAGGACAAATCAATATCAGATGCACTCCTGCAAACCCAGGAGGACTTTTTTAGGCAGTGGCACGGTAATCTGTAAATAGGGCGGGGTGTGTCTAGATATTTTATTCTCCAGACAAACCCAGAAGGTTCTGCTTTTGCAACGAGTCACTTTAATTACTTGTTGTTTAGCGGAGAAACAGCAGATGTCTGGTTAATACCGAAACAGGAACTAAGCCTTAGACCTGGTTAAGAGGACGAAACTGTCTCAGCAATGAGTATGTTACTTTTAAATGACGTGAGTAATTAATACTGTAACTGGTTGTGTGAAAATGAGACTAATTTCAAATGTAAAACATAATCACGAGGTGTTTGTTTACATTTCTGAGTCTGGGTTTTCTCAGCATGATGAATATCAACCCCACTTTACCGTGACCTAACACCAGCACTCATTATACGAAGACTACTTAGAGCTGACCTTGGATCAGTGTGCAGAGGAGATGTGAGCTGAAGGACAGGGACGAAGGAGTGCACAAAACCTGAAAGGATCTCTTCATCTGTCCTGAAACAGGCCAGACGTCAATGTTAAAACTTAAAAATAGGTTATGCTTTGTCTTCATATTTAGGGTAATAGTTTATGTATTAGCGGTTTGTGTTCTGCTTTTGTTAACATGCAGCTCACCTAATTAAACCCTTGTGATCAATGTTAATTAGCTGTATTTTAATAAAACTGACATTTTAGTTGCACTCTAATCAGGTTCAGTGAGTCGCTGCCCGCACACCAAAAGGTTTGTAGTGTAATCTCTAGGGAACAAGCTAAATGCTAAATAATAAAGCACACTTTACAACTTAACACAGTAAAAGGATCATTTATGATTTAAAACTGCAGCTTCTTTTTATTTATTTATTTTGTGTATGTTGGATGTGTGTTTATTTAAAAACTGACTTTCTGACACGTGCCTCATGTTTAAAAAATAAGCACAGGGACTAAATCTCACGGCAGCTGGCACACAGATGTGCTGTGGGCCTAGCCGAGGCTGGCGCTCTCGCCTGAGACTCAAAATTAAAATCACGATGCTCTAAAGTCACAGCACTCATTTTCTAATCGGAGTCTAATGTTGGAGTGTGACATTTGGAGCAGAAATTTTATTATTTAGAGTTTCGTGTTGATTATAAAATAAAGTGTTTAATTCTTTTTACCTTAATAGATTCTTTCTAAATAGAGAAGGAGAACTGAACAAAGTTGGTTTTATTTTGAAGATTACAGACCTGCCAACCTGTGCGCATTTTGCATAGCCAGTACGCAATTTGGCATCTATTTACGCTGGTACGACTCACCCCTCTAAACTACGCAAAAAGCTGCGTATACGTCAGTTGAGTTATGTGGCGAAAATGCACGTGTGATACTCATGTCTGACAACACGACTCAGCGGTGTGGTGATGAAGAAGTTTAAGCCAATCATCGTAGAAAAGCAGAGAAAAACCAGAGCTAACTATCCTGCCTAGCCTATAACATAACACCCCCTCCCTGCTTCGTCCTGCCCGCTGCTCCTCTCTCCCTCCGGTTCGCCACTCGTTGCTGTTCTGGTAAGGTAAACTGTGTGTGCATGTGTGTGTATGTGTGTGTATAAAATTTTCCATCCAGTGAATGGGGAGATTACAGCGTGAAAGGCAATGGAGTTGCAAAAGTCCGCAAAAAAACGCCGCACAAGTGGTACTCAAAAAATTTTGACAAGGTTGGCAGGTCTGAGATTATCAGACAAGCTGTTCAGTCTTGCTCCGAGTTGTGAAGCGGTAAAGATGAGCTGAATAAAACCTGTAGCGGTTTGCACCATCACCATGTGTGCTTGTGACGGCATTTCACACATCTTCTAAAGAGCAGGTTTACAGAGTTTAACGTGTCTCCTGCGTTAACTTCTGATGGAAAATGGATAGAAAAACACTCGGTTCATAAAGCCCCACAGATCTACATTACACTGCTTTGTACAGAGGTCACCATGGCAACTAATTGACCACAATCAGCAGGGAGACCATCGATCACCTTAATGAAAGCCATCTTGAAACACAGCAGACATGGTGGATTGTTATGTAATGTGTCACACGGTTATACCTGCAGTCAGATAATTGCCACAGAGACCTCCTCCACCTCCTCAAATCTCATCTAAAACTGGTCCAGGATGTCAGGACGTGACACTTTTTATCCTCCTGACCTTGAAGTTGTCCAGCTCAACTCGGTTATCTCCTGTGGGAACCAGTTCAGGCTAATCATTTCCTATCGTTTTCTGTGACACAGAGCTGCTGAACCTCCCCCGTTCTGAGGCTGTGGGGGTTTTAAAAGACATAAAATGAAATGCCACATCTCACTGACGCAGGATTTTCAAATGCTGGCTCTCAATTTTAACTGTAAGCTTCTAATTTTGGATGTAGCCTTTTTTATGGAATGTAAAGTACATGTTAAAACTTAGGATTTGTATTTTCTCACAAAATATCTGGGATTTCGTAGCAAGGTTATTTAAGTCAGCTGGGGCTTTTTGTTCTGGTTAAAAGGAGAAATCAAAAAGATTCAGTCCTCCAGCAGGCTCACCCTGGGTCTTCAGACTTTGTGTCGCAGCCGCTCTGGTTTTAACGGACTAAATTTAGACTAAATTGATTAGGATCGAAGTTCCATGTCTGATTTGAGATCAGTTTACCCCCCTCTGTCTTCTAAACCCTGGTGAAGGCATACATATGAGATAGATTAGCTGATCGCCCACCCTGGTCTTTATGCCCTAACGGTTTGGTATATTAGACGTTTTTTTTGCTCGTGTGTCAGTAAAACCAGCTTTGAAGCAACGATAGTCTGACATGACTCTGCTAATTCCCTTAGTCAGATATTCTGTTAGGATTAAGTCCCAACAACCAGTAGCTCTGTGTCTGCATTAAAACCCCTCTCACACATCCAAGAGTTAAGAGGTTATTTCGTCTATAAGTTTCTGTTGGTCTCCATCCCTGCAGAGTCGCCCCTACGAGGTTGTGTGTGTGTGTGTGTGTGTGTGTGTGTGTGTGTGTGTGTGTGTGTGTGTGTGTGTGTGTGTGTGTGTGTGTGTGTGTGTGTGTGTGTGTGTGTGTGTGTGTGTGTGTGTGTGTGGTTTTTGCCTTCATGCAGGTGTAAGGATGCATTAGTGTGTTGTGACTCCTGCTGCTTGAATAATCCATGGCAGTGGTTTCATCTCATTCAGATGCGAGGAGCTGACTTAAACGTCAGTGCCGGCTCAGGCCTTAAAATAACTCCTCTGAGCTGAGCCAAAAAAATCCATGAAGTCATGCTTTATCATGTGGCGAGGAGGTGCCAGCTCACCACATTCAGCTCTCAGATGTTCCATCAATCGCTCTAAGCATTCATGCCACCAGTGTTCACCTTGTGCTCAGAAATGTGACGTTTTGTTTTTACACTTGTGGGTTTAAAATAAAGGAAATCAATCAGAAGTGGCACAGCTGGTCGATTGTGACTCGGATACCTTGAGAAGTACTCCCTGCAGTAAAGACAGCTACATTTGGTTCTGCCATTACTAGGCTAAATATGAAATAATTACGAGAAAGAGGACAAGATGGGAACTAGATGAATGTTTTGCATCCAAATTGCATCTTTTTATCTATTTAACGTTTTGTCTATTGCTGCTTACCTTCAGTACTGAGGCCTAGCCTAACATGTGAAACGATTGCACGCTAAGAAATTTCTCAGTAATGATGCACATATTATAAAAACACTTTAATGTGACCAGTTTGCATCTGTTCCATTTTTTTTTCTTTTGCATCTTATTACAAATGAAGTAGAAAAAGAAGAAAAGATCTTTTCTATAGTGCCTCTCAAGATAAAAATCACGAGGTGCTTTGCAAGAACAAAAATAAAAAATGTCACAAGGTTCAAAAATGTTTAAAAAATATAACATTGGGAGAGGTAAAACACAGTGAATAACATATGAAGGAAGGAAAAGAGGAAGTGAATACGAAAGAGGGACGAAATGTTTAGTGTTGCTAAAGCTGTAAATGTCAGAGTACACGTGCACTCGAATTTTATGCATCTGTTATTTGAAGGAATGTTTTAGAACTGTAAAAGGATGATCATAGACAGATCCACAGATTTTGATAACTACCAGGGATGGTTAAATTATGGATACCTGGAGGTTTTTGAACATTTAAATGTAAATAAATGTTTTCCTTTTCCTTACAGAAACGGGCCAAGGGTCACGTGCTTTTTGATAAAGTGTGTGAACACCTAAACCTGCTGGAGAAGGACTACTTTGGAATCACACACAGAGACATAGAGAATCAGAAGGTAATGAAAATGTGAATTCATAGATTTTCTTTTCTAAATTGCGTTTCAAGTCATGAAGAAAACAATAAAGACTATAGTGCATGAGACTGTAAGGATGACCTATTTAATGAGTTTCACTTCTTAGTAAGTTCATTTTAAAAAGGTGAGCACAACATTTTTTCTTTGCAGAATTGGTTGGATCCTTCCAAAGAGCTGAAGAAGCAGATCAGAAGTGAGAGCTCCTTAACTTTGTTATTCTAAATAGCCGACAGAGGTGATCACCGTGGAATAAACCTAATTCTTCTTAAATTTCTTTTAACGTCTCAGCTGGTCCCTGGAACTTTTCCTTCAATGTGAAGTTTTACCCTCCAGACCCCATGCAGCTGATTGAGGACATCACAAGGTGAGTCAGCATCTTTAGGTGGAGTGGGCGAGGTTTTATGTCCATTCATACCCCAGCTGTGCCTCCAGAAATCAGGAACATTGCTTTTTCCCAAGGGATCAGTTTTACGTTTTCAACTTTGTTTTTGGCCCCTTTTCTGTTATAGTTCCTAACATGATGATGATAATGGGTTTGATTTATAAAGCACACAAAGCACTTTTCATTATGCATGTACTCACTCAGGGCTGGTAATGGTAAATTACTACATAGCCACAGCTGCCCTGGGGCAGTAAAACGGGGCAAGGCGGCCATTTAGCAGCATCACCCCCTCTGACCACCTCAGACAGGCAAGTTAGGTGAAGTGTCTTAGCCAAGGACGCATCAGCAGAATTCCCTGGACAACTGAGCTACTACTGCCCTAGCACCTATGTAGCTGTATGACACTGTAGCGTGCTAGCCAATGTAGCGTGACATTTTTATTATGAAAAACTAGGCAACTTTTAGCTTTAATGGTTATTTATTGGCTACAAATTCACACTAGCTCAGGGTCACCAACAATCTGGGAAACCCCCATGAACAACAGGTCGAGAAGCCTCTCTCCACAAGCTCTCTGCAAGGCAGCTCTGACAGCCGACAGAGAAAAGGCTGCGATCACGGACAACAGTTGCCATCTAAATGTTTCCTGACGAGAACCAAACCCGACTCTAAACAGAACAACTCCTAAAATGAAAGTTGCTAATGGGACAGAACATTCTGTCTGTTACCATAGCTGGTTCGGCTCACTTCCTGTTCAGCTGCTCCAAGTGGAGAACACATGGACAGGGTTAGGGTGTGAGGACAGTTTGATGATCACAGTGATTGGTTGGAATTTTTCCAGGATTTCAAAGGGGATTCAAGTTATTAATATTTTTTGACAAAACATTTAATTTATTGGTTACCATCAGCATGTGAAGAGCACTTCAAGCAATATGACAAAAAATCTGCAAACATTTCTCCTATTGCACCTTTAATGTAAGTGTTATTCATGTACTTGTTTGCATGTAATGTCATTTTTTTCTCATTAGAGCAATTCAAATCTCATTTAAAAAATAGTAAAATAAAATAAGGTGCAAATGAAGCCTAGTTTTGTTCCAAGCTACTTGCTCTCGTTTTGCAGATACTACCTGTGCTTACAGCTGAGGGATGATATTGTTTCGGGTCGCCTGCCTTGCTCATTTGCCACCCACACGCTGCTGGGTTCGTACACGGTGCAGTCCGAACTTGGAGACTACGACCCGGAGGAGATGAGCAGCGAATATGTCAGTGAGCTGCGCTTCGCACCAAACCAGACCAAAGAGCTGGAGGAGAAGGTCGTGGAGCTCCATAAGACCTACAAGTTAGTGTCATCGTCTGGAGTTGATCTTCATGGTTAAGGGCAAATACGTTTAGGTATTTGCTGTTTAGGAATTGTAGTTTGGATTTAAATGTTCAACAATTGACTTAAAAATAACAAGAATTAAAAGATAATTTTTCACTTTTTTTTCCATAAAGGTTTTCATGTTCCTCCATTTTTACAGGAACATAATTATTTCTGTGTGATTTGTTGTGGATTGACAGTGCATGAACATGAATCTCTCAGACATCAGTTTGTTTTATAATTAGATGCACTTATGAATTTTCAGCGAAAAGCAGCTAAAATTGTTCAGACGCAGAACCATCAGTTACCAAAGTTTAGAATGTACAGTAAAATCTTTCTCTTTCCTCGAGCGTTGCATTAGAAATGAGTAGAATTGTGTTTTAAAGTGATCATTTTGTGTCTGAAATGTCCAACTTAGGGGGATGACACCAGCTGAAGCAGAGCTGCACTTCCTGGAGAACGCCAAGAAGCTGTCCATGTATGGTGTCGACCTCCATCATGCCAAGGTAATGAACCACAGCTAATTAGCTCCGTGTGTTTTGTAGGTTTTATAAAGCGTCACATATAAAGGATGTTTCGTTCCTGTGAGCAGATGGTGAAATAAAAGCATAAAATAAGTAAAATATCTGTGCTAATGTTAGTGGTTAGTCACTCCTTATGTTTGAGATTCTCGTGGAAAATGTTGTAAGGCTGCAGATGAACATCAGCTACCAAATGTCTGTGGCACAAGGACGTTTCAGACATTAGTTTCCATTTTATTTTCAGTGCTTGATAACAAAGTCTTTATTTTAGCACACCTGTAACTGAGATGTGGACAGGGCCGGAGTGGGACACATTTTCAGCCCTGGAGTTTCAGACCCCAGACCGGCCCACTTAACGAATTATTATTAAAATCATGTTAGAACTTTATATGTATAGTCTACAAAAGCACACTACTTAGTAAAGCCTTGTAATTCAGTGCAAGAAAGAGTTGCTTTACAATGTAGGTTTATTTGAACATCAGTGCACATCTCCAACATTGTTCTTTACAACACATTCTCTAACAATATAACAATCTACATTCTGTTCAAACAGCTGTTCTGAGATTTTCAAATCTTTAAAATGAAATGACTCAGCACTCCCTTTCACACTTTTTCCAGTTTTCCTATACTCACCTGCACACAATTAAAATAATCATCTGTAAAGCTTTAGCACATTTGATATGGAAAACACATTTTTTGGAACCAATTAAAATATTTTCTATGGCAAAATATGCAGGCTTATTTAATTTTACTTTCATTCTAATAGCGATCTGTTGTGGGCTTTGTGCATTTACTAATAAAAATACATCAGGTCACTACTATTATTTGGACATTAAAATTATTATAATGAAACTGATGTTTGCACATGAGTTGGCTAACCTTCTATCCCAACAGGAGCAATACCCTCACTGCTGGCTCCTGGCTCTTCTTCTGACACTACGTTGTGTGAAAATGGTCACAATTCAGCATTCATTTTCCTTTTTTACACGTTTTCTGATCAATGCTGAATCATCTAGCATTTTAGGACACTTTCATATAGAGCCAGGATAGTTTTCATCATATAAATTTTAATAATATTCAGTTCACTGACTCAATAAGTAATCCTACCTGTACATGCCCGCTCTGGAATGGTGGGTTTCTGCCTGGTGCTTATTAGGCCTACTGGATCTTGTGGGCTACAAGACAGTTTGGTGGCATCAGTCACATCA
Organism: Nothobranchius furzeri; assembly: GCF_043380555.1. Lineage (NCBI taxonomy): Eukaryota > Metazoa > Chordata > Actinopteri > Cyprinodontiformes > Nothobranchiidae > Nothobranchius > Nothobranchius furzeri. Next base: position 42,996,363 of record NC_091751.1, on the reverse strand, counting down.
TACTGTTAACTATATTACATAACGTTATGTCATGACGCCATATAATTCATTATTGATGCTTAATTAACTTGAATGGTGATTTGCAGCCGGTAAAGTTTAACATCTTGACTTGCCTTACCCGTTTTATCTTCATTTGAAGTTAAAGACCGCGAGCTTGTTTGAGAAAAAAAGGTGCTCATTTTTGCACATTTAGCTGCATCTGTTTCCAGCGCTTTCCTCTTTTTAATTCTTGCCTTCTCCGCGCCACCCTTGCTCTTTCTACTTTCCATCTTTCCGTCACCTGCGTGGTCACGTGGTGCGCACAGGCGCATACAGGGGAAAAAGAAAAAAAAACGAGCTGCAGCCTGCAGGTAGAGACAGCCGGGAGGAGCGTATGAGATCAGCCCGGCGGCCTCAGTGCCATGACTGAACACCGGCACCAAAAAATAAAAATAAAATGATAAAAAGCAAAAACGAGAGCACCGGCCCATGCGGCCCAAACATCGCGCGGCCCACCGGGAATTCTCCAGACCCTCCCGATTAGCCACTCCGGGCCTGGATGTGGAGTATAATTAAGCTTTAAATATGCAGGAAGGCAGATTTTGTTACTGAGTCATGCTAGTTGTGTCTACTAGCTATTAGCTTCATGTTTACAGTCAACACAAATAGACTAATTAGCAAAATGTCAAATAGCAGCTCCTCTAGTTTTATGTTTAACTAGATTTCTATCAGAACAGCATTAATTTTATTATGTCTGCCTAACGGACAGCTGACCAGAATCTTACCGTTACCATTCGCTAACACGACATTCAAAACTCGTAGCGGAGTTGTTTGAGCAATATGAGAAAAATGAAAGTTCACATTAAAATCACAATCATAGCTCTGCACACATTGGGCTGCATCGCTGGCCTCGTTCGCTGATTTGAGCCAAAATTGATGTCATGCATAGATTTGCACACAAACAGAAAGAAAAGTGCATCAAATCTCATTTGTGCAAACAAACTGAAGGAACGAGAATGTTATTGTTTATTGTTTCAGAATAGGGCTGCAACAACGAATCAATAAAATCGATAAAAATCGTCATCGATTTGTTGTGCTGCGCAACCTTCATCTAACAGTCAGTGCGTGCAGCTCGTCTGTAGGTGGCAACAGAGCAGACCGAGGCAGATCAGAACGAGCGAGAAAGCCGGTGTTTTGATGATGAACGACACACTTGAACAGTAAGTTGCTTAATGACCAGTGTTGGGAAAGTAACTTTTAAAAAGTAATTAGTTATAGTTACTAATTACTTTGTCAAAAAAGTAACTCAGTTACTGAGTTATGAGATTATAAAAGTAACTAATTGCCTAGAAAAATAACTACTTAGTTACTTTTTTCATTAAAAAATGCAAGAAAAATGGGTAAATTGAACTTACTTAATTTACTATAAATTACTAAAATAGTGAAATATAAATGACTAATGACGGGAACATAATAAAATGTATGTCCAAATGTTTTTATAAACCTGCATAATTTAAATAAATAAGCACTTAACAGGAGACACTACAAATATGAACATTTCACGTATCTAGACTATTAAAAGGTCACTGTGTGATATTTAACAAGACCCCAGTCAGCTAAAATTTAAAATTGCAAATAGAAACACCTGTAAAGGTTCCCGAGCCTTTAAATGGTTTCTCAGTCTAGTTAAATTACAGAAATGAATGTAATTTTGCACAGTGTTTTAAATTTTCCAGCTTCACATAATTGTGTGTTATTAGTAGCATTTCTGTTGCTGCTAATCTAGTAATGGTTCAATAAATAAATAAAATCCTGTAAATGACACTAGAAGAGGCACAAGCCTGATGGAGGACTTACATTTACTAACTTGGGTCAGACCCAACCACAGAAGAGCTGAAGCTGGGTGGTAAACACACACAGGTAGTTCCAATAACACCTGAGCTCCATGACGTTTGAGACTGATGCATCAGTGTTACAGCGGGACTAAAGATATGATCAGGAGCAGGTTACAGCTGGATGATCTAGGAAGGCAGAAGATCAGGACGTCTGGGCGGTGAACAGGTGAGCGGACCTTCGGGATGTCACGCTAAGAAGCCGTAGACTATTCATCACGTCTTCCTCGTTCTTCACGGGCCGTGATGCGCTTGGATGAAAACATCTGCTTCTTTAGCTCCTGATCAGCTGATGACAGCTTCAACACACCGCGCAGCTTAACGCACGCATTTCCTTACCAGTAACAGAAACGACGTTTTGATAAAATAAGACGGTAATTAATTAGTTTGCTCATTACTGAAAGAAATTATTTTTATTAACGCGGTTATTTTAAACGGCGTTATTCCCATCACTGCTCTGTTGGGTCTACAGCATGCAGTGACTGAGACAGTGAGGGTCTCCGCCCACCCGGCCAATCATCATCGTGTTTGTAAGAGCGTTACCGACACCTCTCTCTCCCTGGCTGCAGCTGAAGAGTGGCGGTCAGAAAGCCTCACACTGTTGCTCAACGTTCGACAAACACATAGTAACGCACAACCTTCCGTCCCCAGTAACATAACGGCGTTGCAACAGTGGGAAAAGTAATTAATTAGATTATTCCATTACCCAAAAAAAGAATGCCGTTAGTAACGCCGTTATTTTAAACGGCGTTATTCCCATCACTGTTAATGACACACCTAATCTAGGTGGTGTGGAGGAAAACAGAAATCAGCAAAGACACAAAGGCAGAAACGGTTTGGGATCAAAAGTGCCGCAGCGGGCAGATTAGCGAGTAACAGGCTCACCATCAAGTGGGGTTCTGAAAAAACATGATGGTTGTGAAACTAAGAACATCTAAACTCTACAAGCGGAAGAAAAGTCCCACCATCCAGTTTATTCTTAGCTGTTTGCAGGGAGCACAACCACTGCTGTCTGGTTTGAGTCTGCTCTGCTAAACACCGCTGCAGGGTTATGGCAAGCCACTTTAACATGTAATTCACAGGCGCGTCTGTCTGTGAACATAATTTTAATTGGATTGTTGTTAATCTGTATGTAATAAATATGTCACCAATACATTTTTGCAGTAGAAATTTTTAATCATGTTTTGTTGTTAAATAAAGTAAAGATAGGAAAGAAAACATGTTTCCCAGGCAGTTTAATCTGATTAATCGAGTCGAGACCCCATCCGATTCATCGATGATCCAAATAATCGTTTGTTGCAGCCTTATTTCAGAAGTGTCTAGCTGTGGATGAAATGTCCTGTAAATGATCTTTTACACATTCAAGAGTGATTGGCAGGCTGGTAGAGTTCTGAGTGAGAAATGAGCCTTTTAGCTTTCCTGGAAACATCTTTACTCTAAACCTCTGGGCTGGGACTATCAACAAAACAAGATGTAATTTCCTCAAAAGCCCGCTGAGTAAATGGGGGTAGAGGTGAACAGTGCAAACACACTGTTGTCATCTACACTCTGGGTGTTTTTCAGCCTGTATCTGTGCATCAAAGCATCTTTGCTGTGTGGACCCAGCACCTGCTTGTTTTCCCTCTGGAGAGTCAGCATAGCTGTTTTACTGGAGAAGATGCTACTGCCTCTTAAATGAAATTTATCACAACTGTTTTTTCTGCAGGTTTGTAAAATATGCAAGCACCTATTTAGTCTGTAACAAACATGACAAACTTTTATTTACTAGACCTATAAATGTGCTTAGTTGTCCATTCAGAACCTCAACTCGACTCAGTGTAGCTTAAAACATCAAATTTTGCATCACCCGTTCCTTAAAATGTGTTTTTCTACTAAAAACTCCTCCTTTATGTGTCTTTTTAATAGTAGGTGTATTCACTGCATCCCCCACATGAGAATTAAACCGATTTCACCCATGCAGTTTCTTTTGATGCTTCCCACCACAACACTGCTGCTTCACAAACATCATGGCTGCTGCGGTGATGCCTTGGTTTGACACACTGATTGACTCGCATCGTATCACCGCCGTCTCTGTGGGTTTGCAGATCTGGAGCCCAGCTTGACTTTTTGTTTTGTTCCACCGGCATCAAATGCATCATCAGAACACCGGCAGGAAAGAGAGAGAGAGAGAGAGCTGGAGAGTCGTGGCCATGAAATGAAAATATCAATCTCTTTTCAAAAGTGCTTTGAAAGTCAAAAAAAGGGCTCTAGATGTGAGTGATGGGGAGGATACTGCCGTCCCAGATCCGAACGGACGAGATGACAGAGATGAGGAAGCAGCTTTGATCAAACTGATTAGGCATCAGTGCTCAGTGTTACTTCTGTGAGTCATAGTTTTGATGCACAAAAAGCAAAATGTACATATCAGAAGAGCATCCTCTTTTCTCTTCTCTCCTCTCATTAAATGCAAAGTTGGTAGGGAATCTCTATGAAAGCTTGGCTCCATCTGAGGGAGAGGTAAGAGGCTGCTTCCCATGTGCTTCCACTACCTGAGTGAGTGTGTTTTCCACTAGTGCATGGTTACACACACACACACACACACACAGTTGTCATTTTCAACAGCCCATTTGTCTCTCCGGACTGGTTGTTCCTGCTTCGGATCAGAGCTTTCCTCATTGGTTTCACCTGGTCATTTCACGCTTCTGTGCAGTGAAGAGCCGAATGTTCCCTCAAACTTCACTGTTGCTTTTGTCAGTCGGGCTCCTTCACGTCCTTCATCATCATCACAGCGTGCATAGAGGAGATTAGAGAAGCACATGCCTGATTTTACTCTGCCTGCCTGCTCGACCCTCGTTTTAAGTTTCTACGTTGTCCTGCTGTGCACCTGAACATGTCCTGTATGTACTGTAGAGGTTGTAAACTTTTTTTGGCTTTCTAAAAAAGTTGTCAGAGAATGAAAGGTTAAGTCTCCCACAAAGTAACTCAAGTGTCTGTGATGTTTTGCTATGTTTCAGGACTCGGAGGGTGTGGAGATAATGCTGGGCGTCTGTTCGAGCGGCCTCCTCATCTATAGAGACAGGCTGCGGATTAACAGATTCGCTTGGCCCAAAATCCTCAAGATCTCCTACAAGAGGAACAACTTTTACATCAAAATTCGACCCGGAGAGGTACAAACCACAAAGCTTTTACTGCTTTTTCATCTCAAAGGCAGAATCAGAAGAATTCGAATAATCTGTTATTGAGACAAAAATGTATTCACGTTGTTTGTGATTTGTTAGGTTTTTTTCATTCTAACATACATTATTTATCTTATTTATTACATTTTATTACACTAAGTTACTGGTTCGTATCCAAATTTTCTAAATAAAAGCCCTTAGGTGTTGATTCTTACATTTTGTAAGGGTTTATATTATTTATCGGGGCTTAATTGACTGAAAAAATGGCCTTTTAGAATCAGATTAGTGAAAACGTTTCCTGCTGGATCCGCTGCAGCAGTGGAAGCAAGCAGTTGTGTCACATAGTACAGCACCTTGGAGCATCCTGTGGAAGGTCATTTGTGTATTTTGTTGTGAAGAGAGGCGTTTGTTTTTTAGTTCTGTTGTAGATTTTTATTTTGCTTCAGTTCCAGATAAAATGAACTGAAGGAAACACTCGTAGACTTTTCTAATTTGTTTTTTGTAATATTTTCTTAACCTAGCAGGCAAATCTTTCTTATGTCTATCACTTAGTTTGACCTTAATTTGACCCAATACGGCAAAATAATCTGACATTATCTTATTTCACAGTGAAAATACCTGCTGATTAAATCCACGGAGCCTCCACACCAGCATGTGGTGTTTGTGTTATTGACACTCCCTTTATAATTATGATTATATTATAATTATGATTATAATTATAAAAACTGACAATTGGCATTTTCTGTTGAGCCAAACCATGACTTCTGCATCCCGTCTCACCTGGTCCAAATGTAAAAACCTTCAACTACGTTTTACTTGCTGACTCTTCGTTCGGGATGAAGGAGTTTATCAGACACAGTGAAGTTGCCGCGTCTGCACCCGAGCTGTACTTTCCACTTCAGCACTCTTCACCCGTCAGAACTATCTTTTTTAATCTGACTTTACTCTGCCGAGTGTGCAGCTTCTTGATGCAGGATTAAAAATTGAACCGGGACACTGAAATTTGGTATGGGTGAATAATTCGTGTTGAGATCTGGGGCAGAAATAACGGCACCGGCAGAGCACTTTATTTAAAAGTAATGAGTTAAGTTCCTGTAAATTCAGGGTGGGTTTGATTAAATCAGTGGTTTAAACTCAGCGTTTTCTTTGTGTCACAGTTTGAGCAGTTTGAAAGCACGATCGGTTTCAAGCTCCCAAACCACCGCGCTGCCAAAAGGCTATGGAAGGTCTGCGTGGAGCACCACACCTTCTTCAGGTAAAATGTTAGAGATTACTTTTTTAATTCATCTTGGACTGAGAGACCCTCTAAAGGCTCAGGAACCCTTTGTAGGTGTTTTGGATTGGCTGATTGTTAGTGTGACACTTTGAGTCTAGAGAATTGAACCAAATTGTCTGATATTTTGAATGAGGTGTTTTCATAAACTGTAAGCCATAATCATCACATTTATAAGAAAGGCTTTGCCTGTAATGATATGCAATGATCTCATATTATTATTTCACTTTTTAGGTTGAATTACTGGCATCAAGGAACTTTTGCATCATATTCAAATTTTTCAAGTTTGGCCTGGATGTGGTGCCGTCTGTAGCTTGTAATTATAAATAAATGTCAGATTCAGCAAAGTCTGAATAACCCCCAGATGCCTCGGAGACATTCTTTAATTTGAGGGATCACAGTCAAGCCAGCCTTGCAGTTTACTCCTCATCACTACTTTATTTCATAGCAGTAAAAAAAAGTGTGTTGAAGCTGTTAGTAGTTTGAATCTCACACAGAGTATCTGCTTTAAGCAGAAATTGGTCTCTTGGGGCTTTTTGAGTAGCAGACCCAGCCTGAGGGCTCCCGAGAGACGGTTGGGATGAGTAGGAGGTTTAGAGCTTGTCGGCGCTTGGCTCCTGGCTTCATTTTATTTGTGGTTTTGATTAATGAGTGTGTTTGTAACTTGTTACAGGCTCGTGTCTCCTGAGGCGCCCCCGAAAAAGTTCCTAAGCCTCGGCTCCAAGTTCCGCTACAGCGGCAGGACGCAGGCTCAGACCCGCAGGGCCAGCGCTCAGATCGGCAGGCCGGCCCCGCTGTTCGAACGCACCTCCAGCAAACGCTACAACATGTCCCGCAGCTTAGACGGAGGTGAGACACCCAAACGGGCGGATTGGTGGTTTTTCCTTTGGTTGAAGGTGTGAACAGGGCTTTTGTTCGGTTTTGGAGCCATAAATTGCGTTTGTGCTTCTGAAAGCTGATGCCATATCGCCCATGTGCAGAAACAACTCAGAGCTGCTCACATTTACCAACGAGCATTTCACACCGACGTTTACCGTCCGTGAAACATCACAGAGCAACGTTTGTCTCATTCGTCTCTGTCCACCGATGTTTCAGCACCCATTATGGAGAACCACGAGACCCCGGCCAAGGACGGCACCGCTGACGGCGCTGCCAAAGTCATTGCCAAGGGGGACATCATCACCACGGTAACGACAGAGAAAAAGGCAGAGGAGCAGGGGGAGCAGGAGGATTTTAAGAAAGATGCCACAGAGACGACGGAACCGGCCACTCCCCTCAGACTCGACACAAAGGTAAACCTACGTCCAAAGGGGAAATGGCTGCCTCTTTAAGCCGTTACTTCTTGTTGTTTTTGTTTATTTTCGTATTCAACACTTGAACGGCGGTCGTGAATTTCCCAGTTGCTTTCAGCTGAACTCACTGCCATAGACAGGCTGTTGTGCTTCTCATCCTGTGTGCGCTTTACTAATCCACTTTTCTTTTCTTGTCCTTCCTTTGACCCCACACTTTACTCGTGTGTGTGCTCATGCGTACCCCCCCTTCCACTTCACCTCTCTGCATTTACACACACGTCGTCTCCTCGTTGACATTTCCCTCCATCAGCGCTCTCATGTGTACACAGACGACCCCCTCCGCTCCGAGCTCTCGCTCCCTTCATCTCCCGCTTCATCCAGCAAAGTGCGGCGCAGGCGCAGGGAGAGCGCTCGTAAGCGGGCCTCGTCCGTCAGTCCAGTCAAGAGCAGCACTGGTTGCCGGCGGCTACAGGCCCACGCCGACCGCAAAGCCGCCCTGTTGGAGGAGCAGGCGCTGTTGCTCTCAGCCCGCAAGCAGAGGCTGGAGCAGGGGAAGCAATGCGGTGGCACGCTCTTCTCCTTCTCCCTGCACCTGCCCGACTTGTCCTCCATCCTGGATGAAGACGGCTACCTCACCTTCCCCGATCTGTCTGAGATGCGCTTCCTCCCTGAGTGCGCACAGAACTTCCTCCCCATTAAATCCCCGTCTCTCATCCCCTGCTTCCTTTTCATCTTCTTCTTCCTGCTCTCCACCTCCTTCTCCGTTCCCTACGCTCTCACCCTCTCCTTCCCTCTGGCGCTGTGCCTCTGCTACCTGGAGCCCAAGGCAGCCTCCCTGACCGCCTCCATAGCCCAGGGCTACCATGACCATGACAGTTCAGAGGAAGAGGAGGTGTGTGTGTGTGTGTGTGCGTACGCCTGTTTGTTCCAGTACCCACCTCTGGCTCAGAACGACAGTCCATTATACCTGTTAACACCTGATCCTGTCCTGTAACCGTTTCACCAGTTCAGAGCCGACCTGGAGACAGCGTGTCCCAGTGTCTGTCAGTCTCCTACTTTCAGAACCTCATCTCTGACCCGGTCACGATCTCACCTTCACCAGCATCACAGCTTCATCTGCAAGTCTCATCTTTGATTGGCTGTTTCACCTCAAAAGAGAGGGTTACACACAAATGGTGGGATCGCTTTACTTGCATGAGCTTCACTGACATTTTACCATGATTCAATGAAGTCACCTATCTTCATTTAGAGACTAATCTTTCGGTGAATCCATGGCTTTGTGCCTAGCCCATCTCAGTGTTACCCCATCATGTCCAAATGATGACTAATACAGTTCAGTCGGAGCTTGGAAACATCAGCTGCATAAAGCCTTTTCCGTATTTATCTCTGCTCTGTCTCTGTGCATCGCTCCCTGCCACAAATTAAATGAATTGTTTCAATCAAACTTTTACTGAGAGGACCTCTTACCGTTTCAGTGAGCAGGATTGTTGTGATCAGATGAGGTGATCGCTGTGTAACAGGATCCAGCTGTGATGCAGAGAGACAGCGACGCATCCACATTACCCACAGTGCATGAAGGGACAGGAGGGGGAGGGCCTGAAAGTCAGGTTGCTGTTCGGCCTCAAAATCATCAGAACAAGCATTTTTAATGAAGTTTGTTCTGCAAACAACACATAAAATAAGTCAAGGAAACTAACGTTTACCAGGCTACAGCTAATTCAGATCCATCTCGTTGAAAAGTGACCGACTGATGGTTTCTACTTCCTCTGAGTCTGTTTTGCTTGCTTCTCCAGTCTCTGTCTTTGCTCCTTATGTTTTAGTTGCGTTTCTGGTCGTATCTGTACCGCTGTGTGATAGCGTTCAGCTTACAGTCCCAACAATCAGAGCATCTCCATCTGTCCCATTTGTGGTAATGACTCTGTGTTAACGATAAAAGCACTTTTCTTTTCAGATGTTTACATATTGGGTCTTTCTTGTTTCTCTTGCTTTCGAATTGGATTTTTATTTTTATTTTTTTTTGGTTTGGTCTGTGAACGCAGACCGACAGCGAGCATACGGACTTTGCCTTTGATGGAGAGATGACGGCAACAGAGGTTTGTACATCCAGTCTAATAAAGGGAACAGACTCGTTGTCACTTTAAAAAGTTTGTGAACTCTGAGAGCTGCATATTTACCTCCACTGGGTTATTTAGCATTTTTAATTATCTCACTAAATAAACTTTTTTTCTGCCATTTTCTTTTTAAAAATTGAGGAAATCTGGCTGCAGGTGTTGAAATTATCAAATTGGGCCAACTCAAAGGGTCAGAGTTCATTTGGGGGGTGCATCTAGTCCCAATGCATTTAAGAATATTGACTTTGACTTAGTGTTCTTTTACGTTTAGCATTTCCATTAGAGGCCGGTTTCAAACCAGAGCCATCAGAGCGTTGCTACGTAGAGACGAATGTAAAAAAGGAAGAAAAGAAAAGCAGGGAGGTATAAAATCTCAAAAGATCTTTCTATAAACAAAAAGATGTTGTGAAGACCACCCCGCTTGGTTCTTCTTGAAATAATCCTTACTTGTGGCTCACAGCTGGACTCATACAAGCAAAAGTAAACAACCAAACCTGGAACCAAACCATCAAAATGTTCAGATATTGATTCAGAGAACTAATAAAACAGAAATAAGCATCAAAACTACAAAGACTCTGGAGGCAAACATAGCTAAAGCTGAAAACTCACTGGGCTAAATAGTCTTGAGTTAGTTTTTTGATGAACTGATACATAAAATACTTCTGTGAGAAGTATCATGTTTGGTTGGGGTTACGTTGGGCATATGTGCAAACATATGGTAAATGGCTTGAATTTTAATAGTGCCTTGTATGGCACCCCCGCCCCCCACCCCCCAAGGTGCTTGATGATGGCTAAAGCAAGGCTTGATGAGCACTCCCTCCAGCCAACACCATCAGGAAAGGTGGGCGAAGTGTCTTGCCCAAGGACGCAACTGCACACTAAACCCCTCTGCCACCATCGCCTCAGGACTTTGCAGCCGTGCAAAAGTACCCGTCACTGAAACCAAATGGAGAATTTCCGGATCCCTGATGATTGCAGCTATTTTGACAGGAAGTTTGTTGCATACTTAAAATTGTGTTCCATATTTAAGCAGCAGCAGAACGAGACCAGCGACTTGTTCAAGGAAACTGAGAACCCTCGCGATCGTCTGGAACTCACGCACAAACACCATTCACAATTTTGCACCAGTGGCTGCAGCCCAGTGAGAAACCGTCTCTCTCGTTGTCTTGCACAAGTAGATTCATGTGCTAAACGCTAATGTATGTTTAAATGCATTGAATCTAGACACCGCTCCACTCAAACTTTGACCCTACAAGTTTTCTTCTGGCTTGAGCTTCTAGTTTTCACATGGTTTTTGATCAGATGAGTAAATATTAGGGATGCGAATCTTAGAGCAACTCACGATTTGATTTGATTCTGATTCTTGGGGTGCCGATTCGATTCAGAATCGATTCTCAATTTAAATCGATTCACAATCAGTATTAACAAAGAGTGTCGGCTCCAGGATTACCTTGTTGTACAAGTTAGTTAAAGCTCTGGGACATTTTTCTTTTACTTTAAACTGGTCATGCTTCAAAAATGCAAATTTACAATGTGATTCTAAAACTAAACAGAAGCAATCTTTTGACCAAAAAGCAACATTTATTTTTGCTTACCTTGTAAAATATAACAAATCTGTAGTTACCTAACAGTAGCTTTGAGAGTAATACGGTCAAATACTTTTCAAGTATGTGTAGAAACAAGTTACATGAGTAATCCTGAGTACTCAATTATCAACTTAGAAAATAAATATGAGAATATCTCAAATTTCTGAGTATGGAAAAAATTACATTCAAGTGCCCTCTTATCAGCAGATTCAAACATAAATCATCTCAATTTATGTGACCACAAAAGTAATCAGAGTACTGACTCCTAACAAAGATCAGAAAAGTGCATCTCAAACCCGTAACATGCCAAATATTTGAGTTCTTGGAATCGATTCTGAATCTTTATATATAAGAATCCCGATTCAGACTTGAATCGATTTTTTTCAGCACCTCTAGTAAATATGTTGCATATCGTTATTACAGCCATGCGTGTGCTAACTTAACAAGTCCAAAGCTGTACAGATGTTTGTTGTCAGTAAACGTTGCTGAGAGTTCTGGCTCAGTTCCTTATCACTGAGCTGTTTTCTGTCCCTCTCTCATCTCCGTTCCTTCTTTCTGTCTTCTTTTCTTCTGCATCGTTTCTCTTTAACAACTATTTGCTGCTATGTTTCACTTTCTGTGCTCTCCCTTTGACCTGTCGTCAGTCGGAAGCTGACGAGGACTCTGAGATGCGGACTCAGGTACCACGGGGACCCCGCTCAGTGCATCGTAACACCATTAGATGCACTAATCCTTCACCTTCCTGCTGCTGCTGTTTACACCCCTCCCCCATCATTAAACACAGCAGACCTACAATTTACTCCTCCCCAATCCATCCCTGATTGCTGTTTCAAGTTTTTTATAGGGAGTTCATGCAGCTGCATCCATGTTTTTAGGTTTTTTTAAGTTGTACATTTGTCCTGGGCTTCTACTTTGAGCAAAAAGGTCTTTTTTTCCTCATGTTTTTATTGTTTTACAGCAAAACTGTTAAAAACAAAACTCCCATTTTCTCCAAACAGAAGCTGTAATCCAACACACTTAACACCAAAACGTGCTATATCTTTTACAATTCCTCTGCGTTTTTCTTGTCTTTGCAGTATAGTTTCATAAGACGAGTAAAAGGGGAAAACGTCTTTATCAGACATAGTAATCTGATGCTAGAGGTTGGTAAGCAAACGGTGCATGTTTGAAATCGCATGCAGGTGTTTATTAGGTATGAAGATTATTGGTTGTTGTTCTACTGACTGTGTGCTTTGGTTTTCTTGTTTGAATTAGTTCTTGCTGAGAGTTTGAACACATTTTCTAACAAATATCCCAGGAGTGAGTCTGTGTTGACGTCTAATGAGATGTGGAAGTTTTGTGTTTAACTAAGCTGATCAATTGATGTATGAAACCATTTGTTGTCATTGAATGCAGTTGACCTTAAATGCTCCTGAAGTATTTAAGTTCAAACTACGTCATCGGCTGCCGTTAAGTCGGACCTTTTCTGTTGTTTTGCTGGTTTGCTGTGCAGAAGCTTTAAAACAGGAACAATAAATATAAAAGGAATAAGGAAGTAAGCAATGCAAACGTTGTAGGTCTGCAGAAAATCATTCGACATGCAAGTTACCGCTGCGTGCATAAAGCATGACCACCGTTCCCTTTCGTGCTGCTCCTTCCCTTCATCTTGTTGTGTCACGGTTCATGGGCCACTCTAGGACACAGAGCCCCCTCCAGATGTGGTCAAACACCAGACGAATGTCAGCGAACTGAAGCGCTCCTTCCTGGAGACCGGCGGCGGCGGCACGCCAGGTCTGACCGAATGGGAGAAGAGACTCTCCTCGTCGCCTCTGCGCTCGCCCAGAGGAGATGAAGCTCCAATGATCGAGCCGCTGGAGCCGCAGGATGTAAGCTGTCTGTGTGGGACATGGCTTCACGTTTATAGAGATGTTGCTGAACGTTCACACAGTACTCAAACATGAACGTACACTACAGTTAAGGCCAATATTCTTCACTTTTTAAACTTTTTCAGCATCAGAATTGGTCTGGTTTTGCACATTTTAACTGATGGAAGTTTTAATTGACCATTTTATTAAAATTTTTGAATTTTAAGATCATTTAAAGACTCTTCTACACACTCAAAGCCTTGCTTTTGGTGTTTTTTGTTCACAAACCAGTTAGGTTGAGGGAGGTCTATGGGCTTTTCCAAGTTCAGGTCCAGATCTTAGCCTTTTCTTTTCCTTTCTCTTTGGATTTTTGTTTTGATTACCAACACGCCGTAACATTTTACCTGGGTGCTCCGTTAACTTGTGATGGTTCTCACAATCTGATCGGTTCGTTCAGGGCTGACGGGAAGCACCGATGAAGCCATGAGTTATTTCCTGACCTTTCAGACCCAGAGCTTCCAGTTACCAGTTTGTTGTGGGAATGATTTAAACGTGACCCTTTTATTTGTTTCCGTCCACAGACTGAAGACGAGCTGCCTGTTGGAAACGAGACCAAAGACGAGGTGGGACCCAAAGGCACTGTGGTAAGCTACTTCCTGGTCATCGTTCCTGGGGATTTCTGCTTGGTGTTTCCAGGTCCACGTGTGCATGCCTCACATTTTATACCTGTGTTTTTCTACCTCATTTAAGATAATTGACTATTTTACAGCCTTTCTATCAATTCGTTCCAACTGGAAACTTGCTTGTGGTGCTCGCTCTGTGTTTGTGTTGTTCCAACATGTGGAGAACCTTGTTGTCCCATCGTGTGCTGCTTGTGTGATGCCCTCTGTGCGTTATCCTTTTCCATTAAGTCACATGTCTCCCCAGGCAGCGGGATATCTGGTGAAATACGTTGCGGGTAGTATTATAACTGATGGGGCCACCTCCTCTGGGCCTCACGGCATTAGTTTGTCAACCACTATGGACGACGACGTCTTCGTGGACGGAACTCTGAGGGATGGGGTGGAAGACAAAACCCCAGACTCCCATGAGGAGGTGCTGGTGGTGAAGGTCAGCCCGGGAGCTGTGAGACAGGAAGTGTCCCAGGCCATCAGCGACAAGAAAGGCACGCTAATCATCTTCAGGGAGGCGGAGGATAAAACGGACGACGAGGACAACGAGACGGCCGTCCCAGAGGAGTTAGAAACCGGCGAGAAAGATGCAGAAACTTTTAAAGAAGACTCTTCTGTTGATTTAAAAAGCCAAGCTGCTGCGGTCAAGATTCTGAGCTCAAAGGTGGAGATTAAAACTGGCGATGAGACTCAGATTAAAGGCATCGACTCGCCTAAGAAAGCCATGGTGTCGTGGATCTCTGAGGAGGAGACGGTTACAGAGGTCACCGGGGTGAAGGAGGTGGACGAGATCAACACTTCCAACGGGCTCCAACAGGAGGCAGAAATCTTCACCTTCGAAGAGGTCCAGTCCAGTCAGCTGAAGTCTAATCTGACTCAGATTACAGTTTCTGAACCCTCAGCTGCAGTGGTACTGTATAAAACCCTTCCTCCACCCCTCCCACTGCCTCGTCCCTCATGCAGCCACGCCAGTCTAACAGCAGCGTAACCGATCTGCGTGCATGGCTAACATCCCTTAGTGTTGAAACCCATCGGTTTCTGTCAAACCTGCAGCTTCTTTCCCCTTTCAACACAAACAGATTTTGGTTTGTTTGGTTTTTGTTGGCAGCTGAATCAGCCGTCTATGCCTGAGCAGCTGACTCCCACAGCCGATGAGGAAAGAAACAGGAGCTCTGTCCCTCCGGCTCTTGTTTGTTTCTCCCCGTCTCGCTCAGCTAAACCATCTCTCCCTTTCACCTCCTCTCGTCAGTTCCCCTGAAAGTGGTGACTTCATAGCTCTGGCTGGGTGCCACCGCTGCAGCTTTCCCAGCCTCATCCTCCAAAATCCTCACCCCCTCCCAAAATAAAAACCTTGAAGACGCATCAGGAAAACATTGTACGGATTTACCTGAGAGATGCTTTCAGAAGCAGATTAGTAGAAAAGTGGATGCCATAATTCTGAAACCAGATTATCAACTTTAGGATTTGTTCAACTTGACACATAAGTCAGAGTAAGCTGCTTGATGGTATTCCATACAATGTTCCTTGTTTATCCTCCCTCTACTTTCTTACTGTTCACTATGACTTTCCTTCTCTATGTTCTTGTATCCATCTGTCCCTCATCAGTCCACACTCGGATGGGTCTCTCCCTCCCAAAAGGTGACCACAGATGAATTTAAGTCTGTTTGTCTGAATTTCTGCAGTAAAACAATCTCCCTGACTTTTTTTTTTCGTCAGGCATTGACCCTAACTGCTCAATAATGTCTAGATCTGTGTTGTCACGGTGATACCCAAGCATCTTTGAACTGTAAACTGATCATTTACAGGCACCGGCTGATCAGGAGGAGAAGGAGGCGGTTGTCAGGGAAACGGAAACTGCAGCAGCCAAGCAGACGGTACAGTTCCACACACTCTGAGCCAGCATGACCTGCATCTGAGTTTATGATGTCTGCAAAATGACAGAAGCAGGGGAGCGAGACCGAGATGATTGAAGCTCAGGGCAGAAATTGGCTGAAAGTAAATAATTCATTCCTCATTTTGCTCCATCTTTTGAGTCTGTGCAGCAGAAAGGATCTATGAAGAGTAGAAGAGGAAGTAGCAGGTGGTGTGCAGAGATGAAACCGGCGGTTTTAGTTTACTGTTGTGTCTGCGTGCAACAATATAAAACAAAATGAAGAAGGGCGGATGTCAAATGAAAAGGGTTGCAGGGATTGTTTGTTGTGTTTAGAAGGTTTAAAACCTTCAGGGGAGAAAAGGTGCAAACAAAAGGAAAAACAAGCCAGTTTTTTGAGAAGGTGCAGTATTTAACACACACACACACACACACAGAGCCCTGTTTTCTTTAGTCAACAAAGCAAAAAAGCATCAGAACATTTTAAAATTTGTGTAAACAGAGCTGGAAGACCTGAAAAGTACTCCAATAAAAGTACTAAACTTGATGTTGGCCCAGACCGAACTCCTTACATCACCTCCTGCTGCGTCTCCGTCGGAGCTAAAACATCCATCTGCCTCGGTGGGCTCAGCAGCTACCCACCGCTCCACTAATCCGTTACTAGGGTTGGGCATCGTTTGATTTTAAACGATTCCGATTCCAATTCCTTGTTTCGATTCCGGTTCTTATCGATTCCCGGTTCTTTCAAGACATGACATGTTTTACATGAGCTAGTTAACCACAGGTCCTACTTGATGAAATAATCTTAACTTCAACATAAGTTTTAATTCAATGAACAATAACATCACCTTCATTTAGACAAAAGCATGTTTTGGAGAAACTGGTGTGATCAGCTCTGAAAAGTGTTGATCACAATTTGCAGATTACGTTTATTTTTCACGGAGATCGGCCGCGGATTCCTCTTCTGGTCGGCATTCTAGGAATCGAAACTAGGAATCAAAATTTAAAAAAATACTTTGAACGATTCCGGGAAACAACTGGAACAGTTGGAACCGGTTCCAATCAATGTGCGATGCCCAACCCTATCAAACTCAACCAAAGACTAGTGAGCTGCAGCTCCGATCAGAAACGTGTAAACGTTATTTACACACTTAATGAAAACCTTGTGATATCTCTGCCCATTACTGGATTAGAGGCTCTAATGCATTTAAACCCTTCAGGCAGCATGTGCTGCCTATTTGTGTTCATTTGCTCACGTGTTCATCGGTGGGATGTTATTTTAGGAGAAAACAGTTAGGACTGAATTCTTCTAAGACGGCACAGATTGCTGTTGTTTGAACTTGGTTCTAACGCAGGTCTGCTGGCTCTTATTTGGACCTGTTGTGTCTTTCTGTGTGCAGAATCTCAACAGCGTCGAGGTAGCTGCCAACGACACGCCAGTGGTCCACACGGAGACGAAAACCATCACCTATGAGGCTGCTGAGGTAGTGGCATCACAGCAGAACCATCATCACTCATTTAAATAGTATTTAGTTCATTTTTGCGTTAATTTTCTTTGCAGACAATTTTAATAAATGTGCAAAAATGATGATTTCACGATTCATTTACTGCTTTCTTTAAAATGGAACATTACAGTTTTACCTGCAACAAGAAAGAGTTTATGCAAAAGAATGAGACGTGAGCTCTGATCCAAAACCTCCTGCAGACGGTTACTGATCGCCTAATCGTTTACAGTCAGAGCTACTTCCTGCTCAGCTGCTTCCAGATCAGTGTTTGTGATTTTAGCCTGCAGCATTTTTCCACCGAGTCATCAGAGAGAGACTTCATGTCTACAAGTCAGCGATGGTTGTCTGCGTTCCCGCCTCCCTGACGCTGCGGCGTTTAATGGTAAAAATGTATTTAAACAGGTGGACAGGAACGGAGATGCAGACCCCGGCGTGCTGCTGAGCGCTCAGACCATCACCTCAGAAACAACCAGCACCACCACGACCACACATATCACAAAGGTCAGAGTTCACCCTTCCTCTCCTTTAGTTTTTACTCAGCTTGATGACTGTTGGTGACAATATGCAAACTGTTTTAATGAGGGAGTTTCCAAAATGTAATGTTGATTCTGCGTCCCCTCATGGGCCTCGCTGGTGTGTGTGTGGGGTGGGGGGGTGGGGGTCTCATATGTGAAGCTGTGTTTTAAAAAGCATGACAACCAAGAGCTTTTGGCTTTAAGAGTTTTAGGGTTTGTTTTTGTTTTCGATCAGACGGTTAAAGGAGGAATATCAGAGACGAGAATCGAGAAAAGGATCGTCATCACTGGAGACACAGACATCGACCATGATGAGGTCATTTCCTTTTCTTTGATCTCATCATTCATCTCTAAACAGTGTTGGTTTGTGACCTTGGTGACCCCGGTGGCTGTGCATTTGCGAGCAGCCAGATTAGATGGGCCATACTGAAAATGTGACAGATGTGGTCAGGTAGCTTCCCTGCTGGAATTCTGACTTACTCACAATCCACCCGCTCTTCCCCGTTCTCTGTCTCCCCCTGCTGCTTCCTCCCGGCACTGCACCCCGTACCTTAGGCTCTGGCTCAGGCCATAAAGGAGGCTAAAGAGCAGCATCCAGACATGTCAGTGACCAAGGTAGTCGTACATAAAGAGACAGAGATCACGCCAGAGGAGGGTGAGGACTGACCCAGGTAAGACGACGAGTCCCCAGACCCCATTCCCTACCCCCCCATCCGGTTTTAGTCTGGGTAGCTTTTCATCTGGATGGATGGTCCCTGCTCTTATCCCACTTGCAGCTTGTGCATCATCCTGTTGTCATTCCAGCTCTGCTCATTCTCGCACAGGAACAGGCTGCTGGTGTGTGTGTGTGTGTGTGTGTGTGTGTGTGTGTGTGTGTGTGTGTGTGTGTGTGTGAGTGCGTGCGTGCGTGCTGGAGAGAAACTAAATCTAAATTTTTAATTAGATTTAAAATGTAGCTCTGGTTTTTCCAGACCTGGGTTCTCATTTATCAAACGTTCGTAGAAACGTTCCTATATTCTATCCTACGAACATGCAGTGGCCTCTCGTACGCACGTTCCTCCACAATCAGCTGTTGATAAATCCCACTTGTGTGTACTCAGGTGTTCGTGCCTGTTGACAGCCATTTACATAGAGAAATGCCCTCAATTAACCATATTTGGTCATGCTATGTCTTCAGCACGTGAGGGGATTCCCCGTGTTTTCCAGAAAAAATAAGAAAAACTTTACGCCTAAGCGCCTCTTGATTTTTATCTTGAGAGGCGCTATAGAAATTATATTTTCTTCTTCTTTAATATCGAAACACTGGCTGCCGAAGCGCCAAAGAACCAAACAAGTTACAGAGGCTAAAAACGCGGTTGGGACAGAGGAGAGGTTCCCGTCAGAAATAAATAAACAAATGGATTTGATCAATCGTAGAGTAACGGGTTGTCGTTTACATTTAAGGAGTCGTTCTGTTTGGAGTTGTCTGAGCTGAGCTGTTGCCTCAGAGCTGTCATTCAGTCTGGTTACCTTGGCAACGTGTATGATCCGGGAGCAGAGGAGGTTCTGGGGGTTTCTCATAGTTGTAAAATAAAATATGAACTGGGATCGGATGGGTGAGGTTTGTCTGGTGCGCCACAAAGGCTCCCGAATCCCAGCATAGCAGAAGGATTTCCTTAGAGATTAGAGCGCTCACGGCCAACGCGGTCCCTCCAGAGACCACGCTCTGTTAAATCCTCCAATAACAGATCAGCCATGACATAATGTCAGATTCCCGTCAGTCACACGTGTCTTTTATTGGTTTTAGCACAAATTATGTGAAAAAGCCGTTTTTCCACTGACAAAATGGCATACAGGATAAACAAAACCTGTGGATGAGGAAGACGTTTGGATGACTGAGACATTCGGTATTTGGCTTCCCCGTTCTGCCACCAGATGCTGTTTGTACGCACAGTCAGAGATGTTCTTACTTTTAGTAACATTTCTACGCACAACTACAAAATGATAAATACCACATGATGCGTAGAATCGTTCCTGCGCTCAACATACGCCCAGATCTGTGCGTATGAACGTTTGATGAATGAAGCCCCTGGATTCTAATCAGATTTGTAACGATGGTGTGAAATGGTCTTTCTCACATTGTTGTGTCCACATTTTCCCAGTCGGGATTAGAGATGACGTTCCTGCTGAACCGGCTTCCTCAGATCTCATCCACCTCACTGTTAACACGCCCATGTGGACTGCAATCTGATCTCATGTGTACTCGGATGTGCTTGGGTCTGTTTTCAGAGGGAACAAACGTGTCTAAAGTCGTAAATATGGGTTTGATCTGGGGAAAAGAAACAGCTGTTTCTGGCTGTGAGGAAAAACTTTCATTTAGAATATCACAGTTGAGGTTGCATCGATTGGTCAGACCTTTTTTTGTTCTGCAACCTTCCCAGCGTTAGCAGGAAGCTTGTTTAGTACCAAAGTGAATCTTTAGCTCTTCCTCGTCGCTGCTAGCAGGCTCATCCTCTCCCAGTCACCTTTCAGCCTTCTCGGCGTCTGATAGGATGCCGAGGCGCGAGGCTCCGGATGAGCAGGCGTGCATGAGAAGGCTGTACGTGACTCACCAGATGGGAATGCCTGGCTTTGTTTCTGCTGCCTCCCTGTCAGCTGTGTGTGTTCTGTTTAATAGCTGTGTGTGAATAGTGCTATTAACACCGTAAACATGCTTCCTGTGAGGGCTCGTCTGTTTACCACCTCAGATACACACGGTTCAGGGAAACAAAAAGTGTCTCATTCTGACAAATGTCATGCTTCATTCAGACTCTGAAACAGGTTCAGCCTAAAGGTCCGGATTCGACCCAAAACAGCCCATAGACCAGAGGTTCCTAAAGGTGAGGACGGGGCTCCACTGTGGGTCACCAGGAGCTACACTGGAGGTCTTGAGAGGATTTCCAGAAGTCGAAATAAAACACAAAAACAATTTCTGAAACTTATTTTTAGCATAATTGTTATGAAAACTCTACTAAAGTATCATGAATGTGTTTAAGTGAACAAGAACTGAAGCCGTTCTTTGTGTCTGGTCTGAATTATTTTGCTGTTTAAGAACATTTAAATCTGAGTTATCTAGGGTCACGTGTCTTAACCGCTGCTTATGACCGAAGTTTATCCATGACTTACACAGAGATGAGGCGGCCAGGTGGGTGAAGTTTCTTGCCCAGGGGCACAACGGCAGAAAGACCTGGAATCAAACGAGCAACCCTCTGATTACCAGACGACCTTTCTGAAAGTCTATAGAAGTATTGATCCAAACCTGTTGGGAAGAAGGTCTGGCGTATTTGAAACCATATTTAGGAGAATTGGGGTGGAGGTAAACTTTTAGCCTTTTTATCCAAATGAATGTTTAGAAATCTGAACTCCAAAGCAGTTTTGAATGAAGCATGACCCTAAAACCTGATCCAACCGGACTAAAGAGTCTGTTCCCCAGTTAGCCTGTGTGTGTCTGTGTGGTGTGTTTTACACCTTCAGAACTTTTGATGTGGGTAAAACCGTAGTCGTCCTTCTCCACGCAGCCTGGCAGCAGAGCCTCAGGCGTAATTAAACATGTGGGAGATACTCACTCCTGACTCATCTCCTCTTCCAGGAATAACACCCAGGAGCTGCTTCTCTCTTCCACCTCCCAGAGGCCAACGCTCACAACTCCACTCACGTCGGGACTCCTGCTCTCCAAACGCCGCAGCTCGCTGCTAAGACGCTACCATCGCCTACAAAACAGTTAGATGCATTCTGCATGAGAAGGGCACGTAGTTGCATTCCCAAACATGACAAAATAATCCAGAAAAACCATCCGATTTTTAAATATATGGTTCTCGATCCGTCTGCACGCCAAATCCCTGTGCAGCAAGCAAACTGTTTGCTTCCACTGCCTTATGACTGATGCTTTTTTTAATGATTACTGAGGATAATTATTGTAGCAACATTTTATTTATGAATTAAAGCCATTACTCCAGAAACTTGTAATTGCTGTAGGCTGTACATGTTAGAGAGCAAACACTATTTAACCTCGCCGTAGAAGAGTTCACCTCGTTTTGCAAAACCAAGCATCGCTTGAGTCCTTCGAGCAGCCGAATGAGTTCTCCATCAGGTGTGCTACTACAGCTGTCTCTGCACCTCAGCACTGTACATATCAACTCCCCCCAGAAACTGCTCATGATCTTTTTAAAGTTGATTTTTGTCGTGTTTGACTTTCATTGTAATATTTTATTGTTTCATTGATTGCTTACACCACTGCATTGTTTTTGTCACAAGGTCTACGTTGGCTGAAGCCAAGGAATCAATAAAAAGGTTTTGTTTTTTACGTGCCTGTGCAGGCTTTGAATGTTTTCTAGGGTAGGTCGGCTCCAGTACAAGTACCACATATGTGTGACTGTGAGGCAAAGGGCTCAGACAGCCGAGTTCTGCCCAAACGAGGTCCAAAGCCAAGAGAGATCAGACGCCCGCGCCACCTAACAATACTCTGTGTCCACTCTGGGCCTCCTCTGTGTGTCTGAAGGGTGGGAAGAAAGTGACAAATGCATTTATTCTTGATTTGCTGTTTTCCTCTGAAATAATAAAGTGACCACTGTACAAAAACTTATCTTACGTTGTTGTATGTCCTCAAATTCAGGTTTTGCCACCTTAAAATACAGTAAATAAAATAAACATTAATGATGTTTCTTCCTGTACCTACTGCATGGAGTTAGGCAATCGGCAGACTAGTTCAGGTTTTAAAATAAATTGATATTTCAATGTAATGTTAATGAATAAAAAACATCTTAAATTGTTACTTCAGAGCTAATTTTCTGAATCGTCACTAGTATTTTAAGCGCTTAACCTCCCTTTAGATGTAATAATTACAACAGTGGGATAGGTCAACGGCAGTGGATGGATTATTTGTGCCATAATTTACTGTAAACACCTGATTGAGCCGGTGACAGCAGATTTCACACGCTAAAACCTAGGAAGCCCCGCCTTCTCCGGCGGACGTGCGTGAGTACCAAAGAGTGTTGAACAAAATGATGTCTCACTGTTTTCGAGTTTAAGGGAGCGGAAGGGTCATTGAAAGCGCCCGTAAAGTCTTATTTTGTCTTTTCCGCTAGCAATTATGTTTTGAAAGAAGCATTTTTATACCAAAACAAGTCATTTGAAGCTTAAATTCTTAATGTTTGAAAACCTAAAACAACTTTAATTTGTTCAAGCTCTATTTATCCACGTAGGACTCTGCAATGTTAAATTTAAGGATAGTTGCTGCATTCGTGTTTTTATTTGTGCAACTATTAAAATTCTGCTAACGAATTATCAGTAATGGTTTAGGTATCATAATTTAATCCCAGGCAAATTAGGTTTAGCTACAGATCCACGTAAAACTAGACTTTTTCGTTCCGTCTCGGATCTTGTCTCGGAGTGACTCGTCTTCATGTAAATAGACGATTTGAATGTATGTTCTGCTCCGGGCCGCTAGGTGGCAGCAGAGCGGTGTGGCGTTTCCTTCAGCCCTCACAGTCACAACAAGAGGAGGAAGAGGAAAACGACAGCTCAGGGATCTGGATCGTCGTCGACTGCCTTGCGTGAGAAGACGGGGATCGTGTTCAGGCTTTGGGTACGAACACTTTTATTTTCTTCCGCGGCGTTCGCGCAGTTTGGAGCCGCTTTCCACGGTGGCTCGCTCGGCGCGCCGCTCGCTGCTGTTCGCGGAGCGACTTTCAGGCTGGAAACAAACCCGCGGAGGCTCTCCGACCAAAATGGCTGGGCGCAGTGAAATGTGAAATATTCTCGTTAGGCTTTTACTTTCTACGAGCAGCGCGGCCGAGCCGCAGATTCTGCGGCTAACGCGAGTTAGTTGCGCTAATAAAGCGCGGGTGTTTGTTTCCGTTTGTGTGTGTGTTTTTTTATTTTTATTTTTTTTTTATTAGTGCGGCTCGGCTCGGGCCTTTCGTATTTTTATCTCCTCCATGATTTCTGCATGGTCGGTTCAGACACTTTCTCTCTATTCTCCCTTTGATTAACGCGCATTTGTCAACAAGCGCAGTTTTAGTTGCAGGCTGTGAACTTTGTTGTGGTGCATTTTGTTCAAAGTGTGTGGATATTCCGATCAGTGTCATGCAAATAGAGCTCCACCCCTGCACGCACCGCGCGTCGCAGATTTAAAATGGAAAATAAACATCTGACGGTGTTGTCTCCTCTGCAGGTTGCTCCTGTTTGACCTGCAACATGTCTGAATTACTGAGATACATCGACTACGACCACAAAGCCACCTTCCTGAAGATGCTCAACCAGCAGAGGATGGAGGGTGAGCACTGTGACG